>NC_056732.1:841653728-841793728 GCF_019279795.1 Protopterus annectens
CAGCTATGGATTTATGGCACGAGATCTACTACAGGTAAGGTAGGTGTGTGTGTGTGTGTAAATCCCCCAGTTGCTAGACTCATGGTGGTGTGGTAGGGAATACCTCAGGCTTGAACCCTGTACCTTGTATGCAGGTGTTAAAGATCCGAATTCCCTACCCACCACCATTTGTAAAACAATTGCAGATTTTTGCCTCATATTTCATCTGATCTGTTCCTCATAGTATCTGTGGTTTCTAAATGTTGCACTGCTTGATATTTGATGGTGCAGTGGTAGCATTGTTGCCTCACAGCTGCAAGTTCTCAGGTTTGATTCTTGGCTGGGGTGCCTTCTGTGTGGGGTCTGCATCTTCTCCCTGTGTTTGTGTGGGTTTGCTTTTGTGTCGTCCCATGTTACAAAGACATGTCTGCATTATTTCTTCCTGGGCCTCTGCTGAAAATTGTTTTTTTGTTCCAAGTCAGACTGTCCTGATTAACAAATGGTAAATAAAATTTACAGGCATTTGAATTTCAGACTTCAGGTTTCTGAATGTTTAATTCCCTATATATTATAGGTTTTCTGGTTTGATTCTTGGCTGGGGTGCCTTCTGTGTGGAGTCTGCATCTTATTTCTGGTTTGTGTGGATTTGCTCTGGTGTCCTGCCATTTTACAAAGACATGTGTCTGCAGTATTTCTCCCTGGGCCTCTGCTGAAAATTGTTTTTGTTCCGTCAGAAGTAAAATTGACAGGCATTTGAATTTCAGACTTCATATTCTTCAGAAAATACATAGTAACACAATCTAAGTTTATAAGATGAATATTTGAAATTTGTCCTTATTTTTGGGACTGTATTACCCCATTATTGGTTTTGTCCAGTTTTTTTGTGCTAAGGTTGACAGCTATGGCAAGAACTGAATTCACTGAATATGTTTGAGGGCTGTATTCCCTCATTACTGGGTTTGTCCAGGTGTTTTGTGCTAAGAGGTTGACAGCTATGGTGAGAACTGAATTCATTAAATGATAGCCATTTAAGTTTCAGTCTTCCGCTCTTTCACAAAGCAGCTGATTTGGCATAGTGGTATGTTGCTCTGACTGTTTTGCACAGGGACCTTGGCAGTAAAATGTATGGTGGTAACACAGCATTTTTCTTTCACAAAGCAGGTGATTTGGCATAGTGGTATGTTGCTCTGACTCTTTTGCACAGTATGGTGGTAACACAGCATTTTATTCTAGCAACTTTCCAAGATTATACAAGCAATGTTTAGTGTGTCCCTGGTTTTTGGGCTTTTGACCCCCCTCCCCCCAATAAATTTGGCTTTTTCCAGATTTCTTGTGCTGTGAAGTTGAGATGCAGTTGAGTATCGAGTAGATTTTACAAGGAGCAGAGAGCTGCAGGGGAAGAGAAGTTTAGTGCTGCTTATACTAAGTTAGCTTGCATTGTTAATAGCACAACAGGTTGTGTACTTGCTTTTGATGCAGAAGGTTGTTGGTTCTACTCCCACAAGGGGTGAATGCTGCCGTACTGAAAAAGTTATGATACTAACTATGAGCCTGTTATCAGTTTGCCACCCATTGCCTATTGCAATATTACTAGCTTATCATTTTTAATGTAATATAGGCAATTTATTCCTCAGGGGCATCAGACACTTTATTTTTCGATGAAACCATGAAATATAAAGGGGTTTGCTAGCAGCAACCTCTTCATTAGTTACAGATTTATTTAATGTGGAATTATTTAGATTACTTTTTCAGAAATTGTGCATATTTACTGATAATGGTGGACTGTAGAATTGTGCATATTTACTGATAATGGCGGACTGTAGAATTGTGCATATTTACTGATAATGGTGGACTGTAGAAGTTTGAGTAGACTTTTATGATGGAAATGTTCTGAACTGGGGAGTTTTGTCATTATGGGTGCATGCATTTTGTTTCATTGTTTACTGGAAAGATGTTCTGAACTGGGCAGTTTTGTCATTATTGGTGCGTGCGTTTTGTTTCAGTTTACTGGAAAAATGTTCAAAACAATAGGAACGTGTATCAAAGAGCACATGTATGTTTCATATGGAAGGGGCCTATGATTTGAAAACAGCCCAGAATTAATCTTTATCTGCCACTGGTAAAATGTATTTTCTTTGAATGTGGGTTTCAATGCTGTTTCAATGAATGTGAGTTTCAAGGGCAGAGAAGTTTTAATGCTAAGTTTGTTTAGCAGATGTCTTAGTGTTTGTGCTGTAAAATGCAAAATAAAACTTTCAAATGAAGTCCAAATCATCATAGAAGTAAATCAGTATGCACATTAGTGTTTATGGTAAATGGAGTGAAATAGCCAAGTAATGGATCATTGGAATGTCTGCAGGGGGGGGCTCCATTCGACCATGATTTTGTGAGGGGGAAGGGCGGCAAACTTAAAGACAGCCCCAGCTGAACTATACCTCCCAACTGTCCAGATTTTCAAAGAATGAATAGATTTTTGCTTCTTATTTTTGGTTTGTTCCTCATAAAATTTGTGGTTTTCTGGCAAATCATTTAGGAATTAAGTCACTAAATAATGACACACTGAGTTTCATACTTCATAACCTTCAGAATAATGCATGCTAAAGTAAGACCTGTTGTTCTATCAACTGTCTCAGTTTATACAAGAGCAATTTTTAGCACTGTTTATATATTCCCCCAATATATTTGGCCTTGTCCAGATTTATTGCATTAACAGGTTGAGAGGTACATGCAAATAAATTGCTTTATAGAATTAGGCATAGCCAAACCTCTCAACTGTCCCTGATTTTGACTCAAAATGTTGCTCATCCCCCTAATAATCCCTCCGCAAAATAGCAATTTTGGAAGAAAACATGGATTGTTTACAATTAAGAAATAACTGTAATAATCAGAGTTATAGATTACTTTTATTTCAGAATGCATGTAGATTCTTTTATTTTGTCAGCTGCTCAAGTTAGCAGTACTAATATTAAAGTGTTCCTTCCCTGACAGGTTCCCAGCTGTATTGTGTGGCTATTTTATATTTTTAGATCACATTTTTGGTCCATTTTTCATAAAATTGTGTTTTTTTGGCAAATTAGTGACAAATCATTAAAGACTGAAGTTAGAAAATAATGACAGACATTTGAGTTTAAGATTTCTTACCATTCAGAAAATTCATACTAATGCAAGACCTATTCTATTATCTTTCTAAGTTTATAAGAGCAATATTTAAAAAATGTCCTTATTTTTGGGTCTCTGTCCCACTTCTTATGGCTTTGTCCAGATTTCTTGCTCTGAGGTTGAGAGGTATGACAAATGTGTCAGGGCCATCACAGTCAGCCAGAGACATTTCAAATTGTGACATACTTGTTGCACCCCACTCCCCCATGTAGTGACTCTGGATGTGTCGAAGCAAGGCAAGGAGTAGTTATGCAGTGTAAATGTGAGAGTATCCCCCCCATCCAAGGTAGACACAAGTACTAGAGTGGCTTTTCATCTGTCCTTGATTTTTGCAGAATTGTCTGGTTTCTGTCATATTTTTTGTACTGTTGATTTATGCTTATTACTCAAAGTGCCTGTTGCTCTGTGTTTAAGTAGCAATACTTTAATGACCATCAGGTAAGCTTGGCTGAGATCGTAAGATGCAAGTAAGCTTTAATAAGCATACTGTTGAATAATTGCCAACATTGAAAGCCTTTCTGTTGTTGCCGTGTAGAGAATACTTAACTAGATAATGTATAAGCCTTGGGTATTGAAATGCATATGACAGTATTTGTAATAAAGGACAGGATTACATTATTTTAAGAAGCTCATTACATTTGGAGACTTTCAGTCATCTCTGCAGGCTTTACCCGTAAGCTAAACAGAATGCCAATTGTGTGGTCCATAACCTGTACAGTAATCCTTTTAAGCAATGCATCTTGAGCTTATTTCTTGTTTGCTTTTCATTTTTTACTTTGATCATGTTTTCCCCATGAAACAAGTAGATAGTTGTCAGGCAGCAGGTCTTTTTTTGGATAAGAAACATTTTTACAAGTGGGAGCATCAGAGATTTCTACTTTCAGCATGCTACTTGGTACTTTAATGAAGCTGAATATAAATTATAATTAGAACTGCAGTGCAAGAAGTGGTTTGAGTTGAGTGCTGCTTGTTTTTCATATACTTGATTTTGACTGGCATTCCATTAATGTATTTAAAAAGTAATTTATTTTTTCATGCCTCACAACCTTTTTGTTTCCATCTAGATATTAAGTAAGCTGTCATGCAGCCAATGCATTGAAATATTTTTATTCTTCTACACTTCATTTTGTCTTGACTGGACTCTCATAATGACGGTTTGGCACCCAGGGCAGTGTATTTAGTTAGTTTTTGTGGTTTTGAGCATAGCTCCTCCCCTTTCTAGTTGGCCACACCCCTTCCCATTGACCTCACCCATTCAGCTGTCTCCTGCAGCCCCCCTTTGATTTGAAGTCACCAGCCGCCACTGCCTGGATCCACTGTTTCACTACATCCCCCCTCCACCACTTCAGGTCAGCATGGTGGTGCCTGATCTGCTCACCAGTCCAGGGGATACCTGTGGCACTGGTGAGGTCACGGGCGAGACTGTTCCAGGCTTCCATTTTATACTGCGAGCCCTGGTACTAGCCCTGCAGTAGTCCCTGATCATGGTGTTTTACCAGGAGCCATACCATGATTTCTGACTCCTGGATGCCCCAGCTCTGTACTCTAAATCGAGTGCCTTCACCCACACCAGCCATTCTGCCTGCAGTAGGAAGCATTAACCAGTTATGGGAAGTATTCCCGCCTGTGGGGTTTAAATGCGGCCATTTTCCCACACTTTCCTGTGATTGGCCAGTTTTGAAAAGGCTAAGCTATGGGCAGACCTGCGTACATAAGGTTGGCACTGCTTAAAGAAGTATACCACTAGGCAGATTGAATTGGCTCCCCTACACATTGCTTACACTTACTAACTTGAGCTGTACTGTGGTTAGCATTGCTTAATAGTTAATTAGCACTATATTTGCCATTTGGCAACGATTTATTCTTCATTACATGTTATATATGTGTCTGGTATCCGTGATTCATGTGTACATACACTGTATGGGGACCTGGAGACTTCTACACTTTATTACAATAACACCTCAAATCTATGCTTACTGCAGTACACCAGTTCACATATTTATGTTATGTAGCAGGTTATACCACTTCACACTGTACATAGATTCAGTTTACGTTTGGTTTGATTTTCCTGTGGTGATGATTAGTTTGCTGATACCGCATTCATATCTACTGCTATGATGGCTTAGTGGTTAACTACTGTGAGTATAGTGTACAGGGTCCTGCGTTTGAGCCTTGCAGAGGCAGTTTATTTTGTTGCTGGGCAGAACATGGACCATTGGATACAGAGTGATTAAGGCACTTTAAAGCAGTTGCAAGTGGGTTTGCACAACGGTAAGCACTGCTAACCTCTGATTACAGTTTCTTACACTCAGTTAGCTTCTACTTTGCTTAATCTGTGTAGGCAATGCTTACCCCCAAGCAAACGCACTTAAACACGCTTACTACTGCTTATTTGTGCTTAAACTTGCTTACTAGTGCCTTATTCATTATGACACTGACACTTCACATGTGTATTTAATGCAGTACTTCAGTTCACATTTAAATGTTATTATGTAGGTTATACGGCAAAAAGATGTAAAAATATGTTCATATACAGATTTCACATGGAAAATATGTGCTGCAGTGGGACTCAAACTAGGAAAGTCTGTTTGTTAGGCGGGTGCTCTAACCACTACACTATTGCTGTGTGGCTTCATTTGCATATATATTCCTTGTTATCCTCTTCAGCCTTTTCAGCTGCTTTAACCGTAGCAAAGCGATGGGCACACCCGCGTACCTATGGTTAACTGTACTCAGGGTTTTAAAAAAATAAATAAAAAGGGTCTCTTCGTTTTATTTAAATTTGCTGTTGAACCCATGGGGACTGTTGGTGGGGATATGCGTTCACCTATGAGCAGTCTCGCTCATTTATTTACACTTTTGTCTGTTCTACTTTGCAGGGGTGTGTTTATTCTGAGAGCTCTGCTCTCAGACATGCCCCCTGTACTCATCCACGCTCCATGTAGGATTTGGAGCTCAGGCAATGCGCCTTCATTAATATGCATGGTGTGCTGCCGTCCTCCTCTTAAACTGCCGCTTCCGTGCAGGACTAGATTAGTCCTGCATGGATAAGTAAATCTGGGGGAATGTATTAAGTCATGTCCTATGATTCTCAAGTGTGTTTGTGTGTGTATGTTTTGAGGGGATCAGTTTACTTCTGCACAGTGCAACAAAATATTTTTGAATGGTTGGAGGGCCCCATTCAAACTAGTTACATAAGATCTCTCCTAGCCAAACTTAAACCCTGCTGTCTGGCTGCCGATCAGCTCCCTAATGAATTTCTGAAAATAGCAGCCCCATCTATTGCTTATCCCATATCTATCTTGATCAATCACTGTATTTCTGAACACTACTTCCCAACTCTATGGAAAATATCCCACATCATCCCACTCCATAAAGGGGGTTCTTCCAAAGAGATAACCAACTTCCGCACTATTGCCATCTTCTCCCCCCTAGCAAAAATCTTAGAACAATGCATCCACAAACAGCTCCTTAACCATCTCCTCTCAAACAATCTCTTATCTAGTTCATAACACGGCTTTAGATCCAAACATAGTACTTCTACTGCTCTAATCTCTTTTACTAACACCATTCATCATCACTTCAACAAAGGCCAAGCAGTCTCCTCCCTCTTTCTGGACATGTCAAAAGCCTTCGACACCATTTCCCATCAACTTCTACTCAACAAATTCTCAACCAACAGCATCAGCTCAGCAGGTTAATCTTGGTTCCTCAGCTATCTTTCCAATCAGCAGCAGGCCACCAAATGGTAAAACACTCTTTTCCCCCTTCTCCCCATCTCTGTTGGTGTGCCCCAAGGTTTGATACTTGGACCTCTCCTCTTCATACTGTTCACAAATGACTTCAACTCTGCAACCAATATAGCCACCACTGTCCAATATGCTGACAATGCTACCCTTATATGCTCCGCCCCTTCACCCCATGAACTTCAATTAAAAATGCAATCAGCTTTTCAAAGCATAGAAAAATACCTATCAGAATAACAACTAATTCTCAACCTAAATAAAACCAAATTAATAATCTTCAAAAATAAAAAATCCAAACCTTGTCACACCCCTCTTTCAATACACTCGTCAAACGGAACCTATATTGAACCCACAACTCATACAAAACTCCTAGGGGTCACTATTGATGAGAATCTAACTTTTAAAAAACATGCCTCTCTGACAATCAAAAAAGTCCACATCAAGCTTGGCAGTCTAACAGGGCCAGACCATATCTTACTCACAATGCCAGGCTTTCCACTGCCCATTCTATTCTGCTTTCTGTCCTCTTCTATGAATCTCATATTCTCATCAACCTTCGCAAATCTGAACTAAATAAGCTAGAATCATGCTACCACAAAATTTGCCATAAATGCCCCACACAGGTCCCCCCACTGTACTGTGCTCTCTCAACTAAAATTGCTAGAATTCCCCAACCTTCTAGCTCACAACCAACTTACATTAGTCCACAAGTTAATTCACCAACCCTCTAACTGTCCAACCCTCTCCAGTTTTTTCCAACCCACTCTCAGATCTCCAATAAACTTATGTTAAAGGTCACCCAGTCTCACAACTATCATGGGGACTGCCTGTATTCCAATAAAATCTCCAAATTATGGAATACTCTCCCGTCTACAATTACAAAAGAATACTCACCTTCAGAACTTCAAACTTCAACTACTCAACTACCTAGCAAATAATTGGCTCTGCCGCTGTCTGACCCCTGGTTAAATCCACTTTACACTCATCCCACCCTGATTAAATCCACTTATGCTCTTCCCACATATTCTTACAGCCACAGCTTTCTCCATGTTTCCTTCCATCTAAACTTTCTCTCTTTAATTCTCTCCTCACTAATCGGTGTTTTGGCACCACTGTTATGTTACTATTTACATAATTTTTCCATCCTACAGGAATCTCAAACATTCTGAACTAGAAACGTTATGTTTGTGCAACATGAAATTTATATATACTATATTTTTGTACTATCCTGTACATAAGGTTTGTACTATGTTGAGTGTTTTTAAGTATCCTCTACTTAAGTTTTTGTACTATGTTGAGTGTTGATTAATTTAATATCATTACTGTAGACTGCATTTTTTTTATTCAAAAGAATATTATTGTACTATTTTTTGGAGCTTTTTCTCCATGGGCCTCCACTGAAAACAGGCTCCTAGCCGAGTCGGACTTTCCTGGTTAACAAATGTAATAAAATAAATAAATAAATAAATAAGTAAAATTATCCAACTTAAGATTACTTGCACTTTTTTTTAAAAAGTAATAAAAGGAATGGAAAATACTTTTCCATGTCTCTAAACAGCATACTTCTGCAGAAAGATGTCATCCAAGCTTGATTCCTGATTTAAAAGCAAACAGTTTCTGTTACTTTGAAGTTTCAATTTCAGTCAGTGGAAATACTTTCTCCTGCTCTTTAATTCCTGGGTTGCTATTCATTAATATCTTGTGTAGGACAATCTCAGAAGATTTGGCTGTAGTCCAACTAAAGTACAACCGTTCCTCTATCTGGCTACGCAGTCAGCAGGGGTATTAAAATATTTTTGAGCTGCCACACCTCTGTTAAGCTGTGTTGCCTAATGGATAGCTCATTTACATAAAATTTTTCAGCCCACCAATATTTACTCATTCCTCAATAACACCAAACACATTGCATCAAAGTTGAAAAAATGGAAATTATTAGTTTACAAACATGTACACAATACACTGTTAAACATCTATAAAATAAAGAGAACTAAAATACCAAAACTAATGTAAGGATTAAGTATAATAGCAAAACTCAATGCTGCTTGTCTGGGTTCTGCAGTATTTATCCACCTTTGCTTCTGTTATACCCTGTGGGCACTTCAGAACTCATGGGTAAATACTGCATGATCCATACCTTCACCATAAATTATTACTCAATTAAGGCACTTGCTTGTTAATTATTTTACAGTTAATGATTAAAAAATCTTTACTGTTACCATTACTTTGCAAGAAGTACAACACCTAAAAAAATGCATTTACAGGAAAGCATTTTGACCACCACATAAAGAGGTTACATTATGTATATCTGATGTTAAGGTATTGGCTTCATGATACTGTGACAAGCTGCATTACTACTCTACAGATTATTCACAGCAGCAACACCTTCACAAATGAGGTACTCGTACTCAAGTAGTCACTAGAACTCCAATGAAATGAAAAAAAGCAAATAGTGAATACCAACACTCTAGGACAGCTGATAAACAATGCCCGATATGGCAGGTAGGGATACTTCAGTATCTAACTGTTAGCACCTTCAAGCGTGGGTTGAATTAATCAGTTTGCATGGCCATTGGAAAATGTCAGGGATTCTCCAACTGTTTAAGCAGTAGTGTTGGACTTCCAGATTTGAACAGCTTTTAACTGTAATATGCACAGGTAAATATTCCTGAAATGAAATAACTGACAGAAATTATATTATATTCATTCATTCATTTACTCTCTCCTCTGGACTGGGTCAATGATCCCACTGGACCTTTTAGAGGCTTACAACAAACATTTTTAAGAAACACATTTAAAACACAAAACCAAGCTCTGTGGTGCAGAAAGATAAAGCCCTGACTGTGAAGAGTTGGGCAGGATGACTGGAGCGCAGGGGTAGGATCACCTTGCCTATATCCACCATAGGAACTAGTTCAAAATTGGAGAGAGACTGATTCAAAGTGGCAGCAAAAGCCATATGAAAACTTTGGCATAAGTGTGTGCACATGTACTATGTATGGGATTAGTATGACAAAGAAGGAATCTGTTCCTTTGCCTAAATGGAATTTGACCACACAACCATATGATATGCTATTAAACAGGGTCCAATTTACAGTCCTGCCAACTGCATGCTAGAATTGTTTATATATATATATATATATATATATATATATATATATATATATATATATAACATACATATATGTATACATTTAACTATGTATGTATGTATGTATATATACTGTTTACTTTAAAAATGACAAGTACATGTTCAACGGAAATGGGAATGTTTAACCACAGTTGACTGATTCCCATTTCGCCAACCTGCACTATTGCGAGTGTACAGTTTACAGAATGCCACTGTGCATTTGCACATATGTGGTCACAGTTATGACTACAGGTCACGGTACAGTAACTACAGTAACTACCCTTCTTCCCACTGTCGTGCGATCTTGGAGTTGGAATATATAATTTGTAAGGGGTGCAGGGGGGCTTGCCCCCTGCAAAAACTGGCATTTCTGTGTTATGCAATACATATGTATTGCTGAGAAGTTCAACATCCGTTGGTGTTCTGAAAGGTGCAGGGGAAGGAGTATGTCGAATAATGCCGATTCTTGATGCCAGCTCAAAAGAGGGGAGGATCAAACATGACAAAACAAAATTTAAGTTCCATGGTGGTGGAGGGGCTTTAATTGGTGGTCTTAAAAGAGTACCTTTCAGAAAAGCTTTGCAGTCTCTGTGACATGACGTTAGGGCCTGATTCTCCCAAATGAAAACTAGATATGGCAGCCAGCTGGACTCAAATAGCAGCTGCAGCTGCCACTTCATTAGACAGTTTTGCCAGGAATTCAAGAATAGAAGCTACTGGGGCAGAGAAGGAGTCAATGTGGTTATTCAAGGCCTATGAAGAGAATCTTTTCCATTTGCTTTTATACAACCTCCTTGTTGAAGCTTTGTGGGACGAGATCAAAATATGCTTTACTGACATGGAAAGGTTAAGGAGCCTGGCTATGGTTGGAATCGGAGCAGCCAAGCTGTCAAGAGTTTGGAGGGAGGGGTGGAGCGTCCCTGATGCATGGGTCAGGAGGTCTGGAACTCAGTCCAGAATCCACAGCTCCACATCAAGATGAGGCCACAGGAAGGTGAACCAGATTTGATGAGGCCAGTATGGCATGCTAAGTATTAAGTTCCTTCCCAAGAGACTGGTTTTCTGAAGAACCTTTGGAATCAAGGGAAAAGGAGGAAAGGCATAGAGGAGACCTGAGGTCCAATCGTGAACAAGTCATCCCTTGGTGACTCCCTCAAAGGAGGGATCAGGACAAAGTAACTGCTGCATTTGGCATTCATGGATGGGGCAAAAAGGTCGCAGCAAGGCTGGCCCCACTTGTGGAAGATCTCTTCCATCACTTTCTGTTTTAGGGACCACTCGTGAGGCATCAGAATTGCTCTGCTGAGTTTGTCTGTAATCACAATGGATTTCCCCAGGATGTGCGTTATCAGAAAGCGTTGGGAGGAGGTTGCCCAGTGCCATACTCTCAGAGCCTCCCAACAAAGGAGGCAAGATCTGGTTCCTCCTTATTTGTTTATGTACTATACAACTGACATGCTGTCTGTCTGTATTGCAATAGTTCCTAGCGGAAGAGAGTCCTGGAATGCTTGTAACACTAACAGCACTGCTCTCATCTCTAGAACATTGATGTGCAAATGGGCCTCATGGTCCTGCCAAGTGCCTTGAACTATCCTTTCCTGATAATGCCCCCCCACCCTATCTGGGAAGCATCCATGGTCACTGTCGCTAAGGGTTGGGGGGAGAAAGGGATGACCTAATGTTACATAGGTGGCTTTGGAACTGCCCGCCCCTGCTGTAAATCTCTTTTTGCACACTCCTCCTGGACCCATCTCATTCGCTCACTCAACTGAGTACAGTGAGATCATATTTTGATTTTGGATACTCTTACCAGTCCCATCTCCTCTGCAGTGTACAGAGAGAGCACTTGGGAAGGGCATTCCCCTATAGTATCTTAATCTGCTCTGTTTCCTCCATCTCAAAAAAAAAAAAACAACAAAAAAAAAATTTGCACTTCATCTGCCTTACTGTATTTGTGTTTCTTCCTACTTTATTACCTTATTTTGCTTTTGCCTCTTTTAGCATTTTAAAGTGGAACCTGTGTGTTGAGAGAAAGCCTTACAAGACTATCTTCAAATATATAGAGCTGAGTATATTTTTCTGAATTATTCTATATTATAGAGCTAAATTGTTGCTTAGATATCTGTTGTCTTACTGTTCTGCAAATATACAGAGATCAGTATATATTTTTTTGGTTTTATAATTTGCACTCTGATTACTCACATCTCTGTTGAAACTGGTTACCCCCCCCCCCTGTTCTTGGTTGTAGTTTAAATTTGGTGGCTTTTGCAGTGCCCGCCCCACTGTAGATTTGATCTAGGACACTCCCCCAGTCCCATCTCTTTACCACATTCTACCTAATAAACCCTTTCTGCACTTGCTTTTAGTCCTTTTTAATTTAATTACATTTTTTCAAACTGTGTGTGGACTAATATTGCTACATAGTCAGCTTACACTGCATGTGAATTGTTTTTACTACTGTTTTTGCTACATTTCTGAAAAAAAAATGTATCTGCTTTTACTGTATTTGTGTTGCTTCCTACTTTATTTTGCTTTTGCGTCATCTTAAAAGTACTCAATTGTATTTATTACTGCTTGGTGTATTTCATTCTAAGCCTTTTAGTTTAAGCACTTGGGCTTCAGACAAGTTGTTTTACATTAAGAAGGTTTGTGGTCTGCACTGTGGTGGCAGAACAGGTAGCTTACATCCTTCTAAGTTGGGAACTTCTGATTGAGGGCTCAGTGTCTGTTATTCTAAAAGTGTATTAATTCTGGTTTAAGCACTTGGGCTTCAGGCCAGTTATTCTACAGTAGAAGGGTTTGTGGTCTGCACTCTTGTGGGAGGAGAGGCTGGACTCTGCCCTTCTGAGCTGGGAATTTCTGGTTAAAGGCTTATATTGCCTGCATATTTGAACTGCTTCTTACTGAAATTGGTACACCTTGTTTGCTGTAGCATATACTAGATCCAGGCCTGCTGAATCTAGCTTTGTTTGTATAACTTGAGCACTAATCCAGGCATTCTTTAAAGTATTCAATTGTATTTATTACTGCTTGGTAGTAACTTGATTAAAGTGTAGCGTCTTTTGGATTAAGCACTTGGGCTTCAGACCAGTTGTTTTACATTAAGAAGGTTTGTGATCTGCACTGTGGTGGCAGGACACATCCTTCTAAGTTGGGAACTGCTGATTGAGGGCTCAGTGTCTGTTATTCTAAAAGTATATTAGTTCTGGTTTAAGCACTTGGGCTTCAGGCCAGTTATTTTACATTAAGAAGGTTCGTGGTCTGCACTCTTGCGGGAGGAGAGGCTGGACTCTGCCCTTCTGAGCTGGGAATTTCTGGTTAAAGGCTTATAGTGCCTGCATATTTTAACTGTTTCTTACTGAAATTGGTACACCTTGTTTGCTGTAGCATAGACTAGATCCAGGCCTGCTGAATCTAGCTTTGTTTGTATGCTTGTTGTTTGTTTGCTTGTTATTTCCCTGAAACGCTAATTCCACCTAAAACGCGGCTTTTCAGCGCTTCTGCGGCTCCCTAGTGATATCTGCATTGCTTACTGTACTTATTTCCTTGTTTCACTTGAAAGAAAGTTACTGTTTGTCGTTTTTGCATTTAAGTTACCTATAACACATTGCATTTAAGTTACCTGGAACTTGCCCACTAAAGCAATTATATAAGTCAGCACTAAAAAATTAAAAGCACTACACCCTCACAAACTCCCCTTGAGTACCTTGTTCCCCATTAGCCCTTTTTTTTTCAATTATAAAGGAATTCCCAATACTATTCTAGCATGTCCAAAGGTCAGTTGTCAATCTCCTCTCCAGTCCAGCTGGTGAATCTGGGAATCTTGAGGCAATGTTACAACTGCCTCATATACAAAGACAACCCTCTCCTCCTCCCAACAAATTCCAACACATGTGAGAGATGCAACCATATAGCCTTACTGGAGGCTAAGCTCTCTCAACTCAGTACTGGCGTAACCAGTCAGGAGGAGAAGGAAACCACACTCACTACAATTTCAGTCTCACATAGACCTACCATGACAGCAAACCAAACACATAAACACACAAAAACATACTCGGAGGCTCTAAATACAAATCTGCCTAAGCAGCAGAGACCTCCAAAGCAGACACCCAAGCAACCGCTACCCCAAAACAAAACACATACAACACATAGCTCACAAAGCCAGTGTGCCAAACAGTCACAGCTCT
Source organism: Protopterus annectens (assembly GCF_019279795.1). Classification (NCBI taxonomy): domain Eukaryota; kingdom Metazoa; phylum Chordata; order Ceratodontiformes; family Protopteridae; genus Protopterus; species Protopterus annectens. The sequence goes on from NC_056732.1 coordinate 841,667,927, forward strand.
TAAGGCTAAACAACACACCTGATAAACTTGTAAAAGGTGACTCTATCTTCAGGCACACTGACGTCCCGCTCACCAGGCTGAACAAGGAGAAGGTCACGGTGAGCTGCCTGTCAGGCGCTAGGATCCACCACATAACACAAGCACTCAGGTCACTCCAAGGCAAGTACAAATATGACTCAGTTATTGTCCATGCTGGTGTGAATGACCTGAGACGTACCTCCCTGGACTACATGAAAAGAGACATAGAGGAGCTCTCTGAGCATGTAGCCCAGGCCGGTATGACCCTGACCTTGAGTAGCATCTTACCCTCACCATGAATGATGCTACAATATGAAGACAAGATGATCAATTTCAACAATTGGCTTAAGTATTGGTGTCATTCAAAGGGGATCCAATGCCTGTCAGCCTGGGATGACATGCTCGACAAGCCACGATGCTTCACTAGGGATGGCTTGCACCTGTCACCCCTGGGCTTTCGGATATTGGCAAAGGCTTTTGCTACCCCCATAGTGCCTTTTTTAGGCAAGGCTCAAAATACAAACCCACCTCCATAGGTACCACAAGGGATAAGAAACTAAGAGTAATGCTACTCAATGCCAGAAGTCTAAACCTCAAGATGCACTCGAAACTCTCCTTAGCATGGAGAACATCGATATCTGTGCAGTAACAGAAATCTGGTTCAAGGCTCCCAAGAGCACCCCAGCACTACCAGGTTATACCTCATACCATGCTTTTCAGCCCCAAAACTTGGACCGAACCACAAAAGGAGGGAGTATCAATATTCATCAAAGATACCCACACCTCCAGGTTGGTGGCACAGCACGAAGCATCAGAGACTATCCATGTGCAACTAACAGTGGGTAAAACTGCCTTCCAGTTTATAGCCTGCTACAGACCACCCTCCCAAACCCAGGAACCCCAGTCGGCCTTCCTGAGAACACTGGAAAATATGAAGGTCTCTCCAAACACCATTATATTGGGCGACTTCAACTACCCAAACATAGACTGGGAGCATTACTCTAGCTCCAACACCCTAGCCCAAAGGTTCCTAGAATTTATAAACTCAAATGCTATGGAACAACTTGTTACCACTCCCACAAGAGGGGAAAACATACTGGACCTGATCATCACCAACATGGGGAATCTATGCTCCAGACCAGAAGTGTATCCCTCATTGGTAAGATCAGACCATAAACTAATCTCACTGGATATTCACATCCCGACTCCACCCCCTGCCCTGAAAACCACAGTGAAAAACTTCTCTAATGCAAATTTCACACTCCTCAAAACCTAGGTGGAATCCTTCAAAGCCCCCGGGCCTGTGGAAAATACGGCCCAGACCGCAGAATCCTTTATAAACACATTCTATTCATGCAATCCCAAATAAAACCAAGTCCCAATCCTCCAAAGGCAGACGTCCTGTATGGTGGACCCCAGCCATAAACAAACTATACAATAGAAGAAGGAAGCTACTACATGATAGAGCAAAATCCCAAAAAGGGAAAGCATCTCAGATCAGTATTAGCAAAAAACTACGGGCACTCATAAAATCGTCTAAGGCCAGCTTTGAGAGAAAAATTGCACAGGGCACTAAGGATAATCACAAGGCTTTCTTTAGTTATGTTAGGAACCTGGGTGGGAATTCCCAGATATGCTCAGAATTAGTCCAAAATGACAAAAAATACACCGAACCCACAGATATTGCCAACATCCTAGCTGACAGGTTCAGCACAAACTCCCCCCCCCTCCGCACCAAAAGGGCAAATATCTATCCCAGCAGAGTGCTGCCCCCCTGACATCTCAGATGCTCAGGTAAGAGCTGCCCTCTCCAAAGCAAAAAACACAGCATCAATGGGACCAGACGGTGTCCCGGGCTGCGTCCTACATGAACTCCAAGAAGAGCTAAACCCAAACATAAAGCTACTGTTCAATCTCAGCCTTACTACAGGATATGTACCCAAAGAGTGGCGTACAGCAACAGTGGTCCCTCTCCACAAAGGTGGTCCCTCAACGGATCCTGGAAACTATCGCCCCACAAGCCTGACTAGCTTGGTCTGCAAAGCTATGGAAAGGATCATCATGGACCTCATAAATAAAGATATTGGGGACCTACAGACACTGGATCCTACCCAGTTTGGCTTTGTTAAGGGCAGATCCTGCCTCTTAAACCTGGTTGATTTCTTTGAAACAGTCACTAAGGCCATTGATGAGGGGAAGGTGGTCCACACAGCCTACCTGGACCTCGCAAAAGCCTTTGATACAATACCCCACTCGGGCATTATAGATAAGCTCACCAGCTTAAATATAAACCCCTATGTCACTAGATGGGTTGCAAACTGGCTCAAGGACAGAACCCACATGGTTAGAATTGCTGGAGCCATGTCAGACTCCAAACCAGTTACAAGTGGTGTCCCACAAGGTTCAGTCCTGGGACCTCTCTTGTTCGGTATATATTTCTCGGAGGTACAGGCCAACACGGAAGGACTGTGGCTGACCAAGTTTGCAGATGACTGCAAACTGGCCCATAATCGACACTCCAGCCGACACAAGCATCCTCCAAAAGGGCCTCATAGAAACAGACAACTGGTGCCAGAGCCATGGCCTCAAGCTAAACGCCAAAAAGTGTATAGTCATCCCCTTTGGCAAAAACAAAGTGCCCACAAATTACCACATAGGTGGTAATCCATTAAGTACAGAAGAAGTAATTAGGGACCTGCGGACCCAAGCTGATAGCAATCTCTCATTTGACAACCACGTGGCCAAAGTGGTTAGAAAAACATTTTATATAGCCCACCTAATCATGAAGGGATTCACATCTAGATCAGGGGAGGTCATTGTGCCTTTTTACTCATCCCTCATCAGGCCCATAATTGAGTACAATGCCCCTTTTGGGATGTACCTTACCAGACACCTGCAGCAACTGGAAAGACCCCAAAAGTACCTCACCAAGAGGATCAAAGGGCTCAAACAGATGCCATATGCTGCCCGGTTAAAGAAACTCCAGCTCTACTCAGTGGCATACCGCCTGCTCAGAGGTGATCTGTACCTGACGTATAAAGCCATGTCCAACCCAGAATTAATGGACATGCTGCACCTCAGAAAATCCAAATCCCATCGAGCTACGCGCTCGAGAGACTTGAACCTCAGCACTGAAATAAATAGGACATGCTGGAGGGACAGATTCATAATCCAGAGGCTCCCTTCACTCTGGAATAAAATCCCAGTCCAGGTTAGGCAGAGTCCCTCATTGACTCTCTTCAAGAGGAATCTTGATGAGTGGATGGGAGATCGTAGGTTTACCCCGGGTATCACTTCTGTGTCACTGTTAGACAGAGGCACAGTATACTAACCTCGAAAAAGGGCATAGCAAAATTATTTTAAAATGGGTGGCGAAAGCCAAACACACTCTGGCTAGGCTTATAAATGCCCTAGGGCAGATAGCCTAGTATGAACCTATGAACCTATGAGCCACCAACGAAGGTCTTTCTTGCAAGATTTCGTTATCAAAATTTGGTGGTACATGGGTAGTTCCTGCATGGACCACTGAGTGAATAGTAGCCACTGAAGTATTCTCAGTTGCAGTCATGCCAATGGAATTAGAGTAATTGCAGCTGCCATGGTTCTCAGTACTTTGAGAATTGTTCTCGCTTGCACTTTTCTTTTGGAAAGAAGGTTTAGGACTTGAGATCATAAGACTTGAACCCTTTTGGAGAGGAGTTTTGCCTTCAAATTTTTTGTGTTTAGATCTGTCTCTATAAAGACAATATGCTGAGATGGCAACAAAGCAGATTTCTCATAGTTTATTGTGATTCCCAGGTGAGAGCAGAAGTGTAAAATGGTGTCTTTCACTTTGGATATTAGATGCTCGGTGGTGGCAGTTATCAAACAGTCATCTAGGTACAGAAACACTCGGAAACCTAGGCATCTCAAGTGAGCCATGACTACTGCAATACACTTGATGAACACTCTGGGGGGGCTGTAGTGAGACCAAAGGGCAGAGCTTAAAACTGATAGCGGCTAGCTCCCAGCCAAAAGTGCAAATGACTCCTGGATCGCCTGTCCATCTTTATGTGGTAGTACGCATCCTGGAGGTCTATAGAGCACATCCAATCGTCTTGTCCCAGAAAACGGAGTATTGACTGCAGTGTTACCATCTGGAACTTCAACTTTCTTACTGATTTGTTTAGTCTGCTGAGATCCAGGATGGGTCTCAAGTCCCCTGTTTTCTTTGGAACTAAAAAGAACCTTGAGTAAGTTCTGGATCCTATTTGGTCTTGGGGATTATCTGGATGACTCTTCTTTCTAGCAGCTTTTGTATTTCTAAGGTTGCCTGTTAACTTTGACTGGGTGGAACATCCGGTATGTTTTTTATGTTTGGGACAGGGAAAGAAAAGTGTATGGAGTAACCTCTGGATATGATGCTTTGTACCCATTTTTCTTTTGTTATTTTTAGCCAGGCTTCTGGGTACAAAGATAAGCGACCCCAGATTGCCTCCAGAGATGAACAGGCAGGCCTCCTTTCAGGACCACTGAAAAGGCTTACCAAGGAAAGATTCACCATCGTCCTGATTTTGTGGACCCCCTCTGCCACGTGGCCGGCATTTCCGTTACTGCTTCCCCATCTGCCCCAGGGAAAGAATCACCACGTGTGTCCTGGAAAGTTCTTTGGGATTTTCAGAACCACATTTTTCCTCCCGTTTGACCCTTAGGATAAGGTTTGGTAGGTAGGGAAAATGGACTCCTATGACAGAGAGAGTTTTTCCTTCTTGTTCACACCTGGTTAGTAGTCTTTAACTTTTGGCCCAAACAGGGATGAGCCATTGAAAGGGGCACTGAGAAAGAAAGATTTAAAGGGCTGCGCAAAGTCACACAAGTGCATCCAGGAATGTCTCCTTAGGGAAATTCCTGAACCCGCTGCCCCACTCACTCCATCCACTGCATATGAAATGAGTCTCATGGAGGAGCTGACCACTGAATTTAAAGTGGAGAGCTGAGGAGACCTTCTCTGAAACCTCTTCAGCCATTGAACCTTGGAGGGTATCTCCTAGCTCTTTCAGGAGATCCCTCTGAAGCCTAGTAAAGTGAGAGAGATAATTTAGCAATCTGAATGCAAAAGTTGCTGAAGAGAACATGCACTTTCCATATCTGTCCATCGTACAAGACTCTTTGTTCAGTGGGTGGGCAGAGCAGGACATCTCCGAAAGTTCCTTCTTGGTGGCTGCTGCCACCACCATAGCATCTACTGGGACACCTTTTGTGAGAAACGTCTTATCCATGAGGGAAGAAATTAATTTGTTTGGCCTCTGGGGAACAGGCTCCACTAGATCTGGAGATGCCCATGCCTTTTGATACACTAGGTCCATGTGTTCATCAAAAGACGAAGACACCCATGTAGTGAAAGGGCGAGAATCAAAAGCCTTCAGGTATACAGACTTCTCCTCAGAAGGGTTGATGGACCTCTCTGATTAAGAATCTCCAGAATGTCTGCGAAGGAGACATCCTCAGAGGGCGACATTGGGGACCCTTCTGACTCATCGAGAGCTGTATCAGATGTGATGGACTCGTCTGGGTAGTCTAAATGCTTCCTCTTGTATAGTCTCTTCCGAGGGACCTCTTCAGAAGGGTATTCTGGAGAGGTTTCAGAAGAGAGGGGTTCACCCAATGGGGCATCCTGAGGCTTAGGGTCTCCACATCTGTGTGCATGCAATGGTGCTGAGACAGATACTGGTGCCTTTGGGGGAAGAATGTCTGCAGCTGAGACTGGAGCTGCCTGTGGAGACAGCACTCATCATCTCAAAGACCCCCTGCCCCTGATCTGAGGAAGCCACCAGTTCTGAACAACTAGAAGGCATCTCTGGAACCAAGGGGGGTGACACTGAGGCCAATGTAGGAGCTGAGCTCACCCACACCAAGCCCTCAAGAGGCAAATTCAGATCCAACAACTGTCCGAGCCAACTCTCCTCCCTAGACCCGACCAGACAGCATCGGCTCCAAGACTCCTTGAGTTCAGATGGAACCGAGGATGTCAGAGCAGTAGTCAGGCCCAAAGATCCTGGTATAGGTCTCAGGTCCAATGGTTCCAGTGCAATCAGCTCCAGATACTCCAGCTCTGAGGTCCCAAACTGGATTGGAGGAGGAGTAGCAGTCTTGGCTAGTTCTGAATCCCTCTGGGTTGGAGCCAACAACAGTTTGGCCAGTGCCAGTGTCCTTAAAAGTCTCCACACCACACAATCTACATCATCATCAGAAAGGCTCCTGGAAGATCGAGAGGAGGGAGTAGGAGCTCTAACAGGTTGAAGTAAGGGTGATCTCAAAGTTGGAGAAACCGGCTGTAATTCTGGGGACCAGCTCTGAACGTGAAATTCCACTGGCACCAAAACCACAGGAGGAGCCCAGGAAGAAGGTTTTTCAGGCCCAGCAGTCTTCATGTCCGAGGATGACTCTTTCACTAATTTTGTTGGCTCCAATGAGCACTAGCAGAAAATTACCTTTTTCCTGACTTCTCAGATCTGGAAGATGGGGATTTAGGTGATTTAGATGTACCCTGACCTTCTAAAATTGCCTCTGTGAAGGGGGATTTTAGTAAAGCTCTCAATATCAGCTTATTTTCCTCTCAAGCAATGCTCTGTGACTGAATGAATGGCTGATGGCACATGATTCTTGTAAATGAACTACACCAAGGCAGTACACACAAACAGTGGGAGCATCAGTCAATGACATCTTCTGGTTACACTTCTCACACTTCTTGAACCCAGAGGGTTTAGTTTCCTTTGGATCCTTGGACATTTTACTACAATATCAGTAACAACAACAACATCAACTATAATAGCCTAAACATTAAGAGAAACAATGTGTACTCATTTTTTTTAACAACAATCAACTAAGCACTACAATTACCAGAAAAAAGGCAGTTCTCTAAATTAAACGAATCTGCCGAATATAAAGAGAAATTACAGGAGGGAGGGAAGGCCCTCTAAGTTAAATGGGCCAACGGTAGCCCTCTAACTTAAATGAGGCAAAAGGGAGGGAACAAATACCTTTCATTTAAAAAGCTCTCTAACTTAAACAAGCTTGAATAAGGTAACTAAAAGGGGCTTAGAAATTAGCCAGGATGGGGAAGGGAAAAGGCCTTGAGAAAGAAATAACGGCCAACAGCATACAACCAACAGAGCGAACACACTAACTAAGCTCAAACAATGTAATAAATACTAGAAACCCTTATAAGTACTAATAAACTACAGTTATTCAAACGTAATGAAAATTTCCACTTAGCCAGAGACAGAATGGAAGCTCCCAATCTTGTTTAGCGGCAAACGAGATCTGGGGAACTCCCCTAGAGCATCATGGGATAGGGTTTAGCCAGGAGCTAGTTGGAAGACCTCAAGCTTTGTATTAGGCAAAGTCAGAACCGAGGATCAGTTCCGAACCCAACCAGTAAAGAATGAAGGTGAGATAGGACATCATTGCATCATAAATTATGTAATTACCAGACTGTTAGATTTCTCTTGTCTCTGTCCAGACACTGGGACAGTAAGACTAATGCCTTTGGCACTCTCTAGTGATGGCAACAAACTCCCTGAAAGGACCCCTAGTTCCCTGGTTACTGGAAATGCCTCTTCCTCTGTGGTGGTGTCCAGACAATCTGCTCCAAGAACCTCTGTCCTGCTGCTGTCTGTACTGGGTCTGCTGTGACTTTCAAAACCATAAGTTGTCTCTTTCTGATTCCACTGAAAGGCCATCTATGGGGTGATAAATCTAACTCCAACACTAGTGAGCTTTTTAATCCCCTGCTCACAGGTAGACAGCCTCTTTTTAACTTGTTGCCCAAGTGGCATATTGTTATCAAGTGGGGGAGTTGGCAAAGGCCACTTTGAAGTGGTCTGGACAAACTGTGAGCTGCAACTGGGCTTGTCTCCTCATACTCAAGCCTGCAACTCTAGCTGCCTTATTTGTTGTACTGTGTAGAGGCAGCATGTACAGAGATGAAATGGTATTCATCATGGCCACCTGCTGCTCCAGTTAACATTGCAGCTCCCCAGCTGGCAATTATTTCAGATTCTCAAATGCTTTTTGTTAGCTCTCCCTTTGGAAACAAGCCATATATGTCATTTAATTTAAAGCCATGACTTCCCAACCTATCCATCATCCTGGAATCCAAGTTGAGGGAATGGATGTCTTGAGCATCTTCTGGGATGTCCTTCTTCATAGCTACCACCATCAGGAGGGTGTCAACAAGAGGCCCTTTGCTCCAATAAGACCCATGTTTGAAAGTATGGGGCACCCAGTCCTGTTTCCATAGGATGGACTTCACTACATCTGGATCTTTCCAAACCTTTCTGCAGACCATGTCCACAAGATTATCCAGTGGAGGCACTACCCAAGCTGTTAGGAAGAGGACTTATAGGTTTCCTATAAGACCTACCCCTTGGGAGGGTGACAGTCAATAAAACAGGGTACCACATCATCTCCAAAATCATGCTAAAGGAAGGATACTCTGCAGGGGATTTCAAGGAACCCTCCCTTTCATTGAGATCTGTACCAAGTGGAAGACTGTGTGAGGGAGTCCAGGTGCTTCTTCTTGCACAACCTCTTCTTAAGGGGGCTGTGGTGGGAGTCCTCATCCTATCTCTCCTGGGAAGAGTGACCTCTGGATCTCACCAGTACTGGCCTAGCACTCCTCTGGTCCTGAGGGCATCTGGATTATGGTTGGCTCAAGTTCCTGCCTTCTACGGCACCAAGAGGTGTAATCAGCACCACTGACATAATACGGACAAATGAGCTAAGGGTTGCTCCCTTCTACACTTTGGCATCCTATGAAGTAGTCAGGACCAAAACCTTTAGTGTCAAACTGATAAGCTCTGTGCTTGCCATCAGCACTGAAGACCACAGGGCTGATGCCAAAGCATGGATCTTCAATCTTGGGGCATTCAACAGTGTGCATTCTGACACACAGAATACTACTGATACCATTGTCATCAGATCCCTTGAAACCAAAGACTTGACACCAACTACCTGGGGCCTAGTAACTGTCTGTGCATAGTCAAAGTTACCATTGCCAAAGCCATCAGCACTGGTTATATTAGGTGTATCCATGCTGAGATGCCTGACATGATAGTTAGTGCTGATTTCTTCATTACTGGAACCAGAACTTGGCCTGAAGGATGAATAGAAGTGGGGAAAGGGGGAATAGAACTTCTCAGCCTGCAGAAGGACATATTGGGGTCGAGGCAATACCATAACAAATTTTGGCCTTGACCAGGGCAGACATCATGCACTCCAATCAACTTGGGTTGGGCTCCAGAGGGATCTCTGAAACCTAATTGAAGCAAATGAAAGAGGTCAGGATGATAATTTGGAGGGTCCCTTCTCCATGGAAAAATTACCTAAGCATCTTCTAGGAAAAGAGCCTTTGGTAAGGCTGCAAGACTCCTTTCTAAGGGGAGAAGAAGGTTTAAGCAGAGAAATCAAAGTATGAGTCTCACTAGATGCAGATGGGAAGAAACCACAGGAGTCTTTGCTGGAGCTAACTTCTCCAATACTGGCTGATCATCAGCCTTCCTTTTTTGTTTTCTTTTCTCTGGCATAGGTGTTAAGGAGAATGTGGTCAGTGCCAAGTCCATGGCAATTATGCCCTTAGCTATCAATCTATCTCATTTTTCAACCAGTGTCCTGGAATTAAAATTCTTGCAAAGGAAGAAGTTGCCCAACAGGTGAGAGGCACCTAATCATACTAAACTCAAGTCGGATGGGTCCTGCAATGGAATTTTTTGACTGCACAGCTTACATTTTTTAAGCCAGGCTTTCCCTCTTTTTCCATAATTAACCCAAACACTAACTAAGCAAGCAATAGAAACAATGAAATGTCAACTAATAGAAGCAAAAGTAACTCAGCACAATCACTATAAAGCTTCAAATACTGATTGTCCTATAACATCACACTTTTCTGAAACAAAGGAAGAGAAATAAAGATATACAGAAAAGTCCAACTGGATCAATGGCCCAAGAAATGATTGGAAGGAAGAGGGAATAGCAGAAAAAATAGTGAGAGAGAAATTTCAAAGAAAAGGAATTAAAAAAACACTAAAAAAGCCTGCAATAACTGGCAATGATTTAGAAGACTCACAAATGAAGGAAAAGACTGACTTAGCATAAAAAAACTATCAATAATGCTCCCAATCACTCGTAGGTTCAGAGGTTAATAGGTGTTTAGGCTAACAACCACAGGCACCATTTTAAGTCTATCCATGCATCCCAAATCATTGACAAATTTAGATACCCTTAATAACTGTAAGCAGAGGCTTGGGAGATGAAACATTTACAAGCAGGGACCTGGGAGATGAAACATTCACAAGTTGCCTGTGTCCATTAGAGACATAGGTGCCAAAACAGGGATGAATTTCCTGTTCTCCATCCAACTGTCCAGTTTGCACCTGAATTGGATTAGAGAGGAATTCTGCTTCAGATGGATGGGGAGCCTGTTCCATAGATGGGGTAGTCTCTGGGATATGTACCTATCTCTCCAGCAGGTCCGATTTATATCACAGGCAAGGTTTAAGTCTTTATAATGGGTAATTCTGGTGCTGTTTTTTTTTTTGTGGATATGTAGGAGATCCATATCTAAATTAAGCTGTCCATTCCGTGCACAAAGACAGCTATATAATTCTTGCTCAATAGCCACAACTCCTTATTTAACACAATATTTACATAACTATGAGGCAAATTAAAGGTGTTACTCTTAGAAACTTAATGAGTCTTGCTTATAATTGTGTTTCTGTAACCTTAAGTTTATGTATTGATTATAATCACTAACTTGAAATCCTTGAGCAAATGTAACAATTTTTTGTTTGATTTGACTTGTCTAATTTGTTTGATTTGTTTTATTTGAATTGTTTTTATTTGATTTCTGTAAATTGTTGTTTGTTTTCCTTTTGGAGCTTTTCTCCCTGGGCCTCTGCTGAAAATGGATCTGTATCCAGTCGGACTCTCCCAGTCAACAAAGGTAAAATAAATAAATAAATAAATACAAATAAATAAATCAGAGTGGGGTCTGACAATGCCCTGTATGCCTGGTACAGATCTCACCTCAAAAGCCTGTAGGATACAGAATACAACCTAGGCCCCTTGAGGCAGTCTGCATAGGAAATTTTACTTACGCTCTGTATTCTTTTAGTGAGTAAACTCTGTGAACATTCCAATTGTTGGATATGCCTGGCTAGGTACATCCCAAAGTGGGCATTGCACTCAATGACAGGTCTGATGAATACTGAATACAGTGGAACAATGACTTCCTTGGACTTAGATGCCATACCTTTGTTTATAAGTTCTGCAACATAGAACAAGTTCCTCAGTACTGCAGACACATGATGGTAAAAGACTAGATTACTGTCTACATGTATCGCTAAGTCCCTGACTACTGGGTCAACTCTAAGGGGTGTGTTGTCAATATGATAGTTACCAAGGGTGGATGACTTTCCGAAGGATACTATTATGCATTTCTTGGCATTTCGTTTTACTCCACAGCTCTGACATCAGTTGTTTGTGTAAACCCCTCCTGGAGAACAGTTGTGTCAGTGTGGATGACAGCTCCTAATTTGCAATCATCTGCAAATTTACTCAGCCAGAGACCACTGACATTGGCCATGACTTCAGGGAAGTAAATGCCAAAAAAGAGCAGTCCAAGGACTGATCTCTGAAGGACTCCACTTGTGATTGGCCTCTTTGTAGAGGTGGACTCCCCAATTTTAACTTCCTGGGTCCTATCTGTGAGCCAGTTGGGCATCCACCGGGTGACATACAAGTTTGTACCTAACCTCCTGAGTATATCAACAATGCCTGAGTGGGGTATTGTGTCAAATGCCTCGAGCAGTTCAAGGTAGGCAGTGTGAACCATTTTGCCCTCATCCATTTCTTTGGTTACCTTTTCGAAGAAATCCACCAGGTTGAGTAGGCATGATCTGCCCTTAGCGAAACCAAACTGGGTTGGGTCCAGTGTCTGGAGGTTTACTATATCTCTATTGACCATTTCCACAATAATTTTTCCATGGCTTTACATATAAGACTAGTGAGATTTATAGGTCTGTAGTTTCCAGGATCTGTGGAGGAATGACTGTTGTTCTCCATTGACAATGCATATTTGGCGGATGCAGTTAAATAGTAATAGTAGAAATCCTGATAGGTCATGTTTCATGCAATTTATAAGGCATCCTGGAATTTTATCTGGGCCCATTGATGCAGTGCTCTTGGCCTTAGAGAGAGCATTAAGGACCTGTTCTCTATTGGTAGCAGGGGGAGTTATATTTGATGGTATTTCCTGAGGGAAGATTGAGGGGGGAAAAGGGTAAAGTTGGAAGTGAACTTAGCAGCCAGTAGGTTTGCTATATCTTCTGGCTCAGTATAGATGACTCCATTTACAATGAGCTCTGCACGCAATTGTGTATTGCCTTTGAGGTTGCAGACATAGCTAAAGAATGCCTTGTGGCTGTCCTTGGCCTGGGAGGCCAAATTTACCTCAAATTTGGCTTTGGTAGACTTACTTTGTTTGCCCTCAGAGTTGTTTGTTTTATTTGATGAGTGCTTTTATCCTGCTGGGTGCTGCACCTCCTAATTTTGCCACAATTTTCTTCTTTCTGTTATACAGCCTACTGAGTTTGTGATTCCACCAGGATGGCTTGTTTTTTGAGTTAGTTCTGTACCTCTTCCTGGTGGGTACAGCTGCCTCTATGCAGCTATTAACATGCTTGTACAGGGTCTGTGTGAACAGTTATGCACTGGCAGCAGTGTTCTCAGGGTTTATGGGGGCTTAATTTGCTAGGTTATCACTTAATAGCAGGACAGTAGCCTTAGAATAGTTCTGGAATATTCCAGTTTTAGCTGGGGGTCCAGGTTTTATTTTTACTTCAAAGAAGACAATTTTGTGGCCTGACCTTACCAGGGAAGACATTACTGTAGGGAGTGTGCATCACTCTCCCATATTTGTGAGGACCAGATCCAGTATGATCACACCCCTGGTTAGTGTATTGACTATCTGGTCCAGGGAGTTTGTGTTTACAAAAATCCAGGAATATCTGTGCCTGTACATTTGGTGTCGTAGAGGATTCCCACTTACTAGTGGTGTAATTAAAGTCACCCATGAATATGGTATTGCATTGGATGATTAGTATTTCTAGTAAGTTTAAATACATGGTATTTTTTTTTGTCATACAAGAGCACCTATAGCTTGCAAGGAAGTGGTATTGGATTTTGCCTATGGTGATTTGAACATGGAGCAGCTCAAGCACATTGTCCTGTTTGACCAGCCTTGAGGTACATTTCTTTTTTATGTAAATAGAGACACTTCCACTTTTAGTCCCTGTCTGTGTAGTAGCTGGTCTAAATGTGTGGAAGGCATTATAATCTTGCACTGCTGGTGTGCTGTCCGTGGCTTTAAACCATGTTTCAGTGACCGCACAGACATCAGCATTCTTTAGGATTAACAGAGCTTCTAAGGAGTGGAGTTTTTTGTTTAGATTCGTAGAACTGAGCAGTAATACCTTTAGATTTTCTTGGTTTTGATTTGCTATGTTAAAAGTACTTTCAGTTTGGCATTGACTAAAAAAGGCACTATGGGGGGAAGACAATGTTTTATCCAGTATTCAAAAGCCTAGAGGGGAGTGGTACAGATGATCCCTGGCAGAGCAACATGGTCTGTTGACCATCTCCTTCCATGCTGGCAAATACTGCACCCCCTTAGAATGACACTAGAAACTAAGCCAATTATTAAAGTCAATCATCTTTTGTTCTCATTGTGGCATCATCCTTGGAGAAGGTAAAATGCCACTCAATGCTAGGCTCATACCAGATTGAGACACACATTCCAAGATCTCCATGATGTCTCCCTTCATATAGTCTAGAGAGGTACGTCTCAGGTCATTTACTCCCACATGGAGTATGACTGAGTCATACTGGTACCTGTGGTCCAATGACCTGAGTGCATGCATAATGTGGCAGATCCTAGTCCCTGATGGTGACTTTCTTTTTACTCTGCCTGGTGAGAGAATATCAGTGTGTCTCACAATGGAGTCTCCAATGACTAGAATGTTAGATTGTGTGGTGGCTTGCCTTATGAGCTTAGAGGTAGAGACTCCATGAGATGTAGTACTATGTGTTGATGTGGGTGTTGTTTTGAAAATGTGCATTTGAGGCTGGTGAGGGTATTTGTTATGTGTACTTTGTCTAGGAGGTCCTTGTGGTTTAGGAAAGTTATATTTAAGTGCCTCAGCATATGAGGGTCTATATGTCTGCTTTAAATTGTGTATGATGGGTGCAGCATATGTACTACTGGCACCATTATTGACATTAGGAGTACTTTTACATGAGAGCTTTGCCTCCACTGACATTGTGTAAATGCATCTCTCACATACCATATCAGTTTGAGAATTAACTGGTTGTCAGTAAACATGAGGCAATTTCTTCATTGCCTCAGGATGCCAATATCCACCAAGCTGGTAACAGAGATAGTGGGGAAAGTTCTTATCCATGGCAACAGATACTTTTTTATTGATTAGACAGCTGGAGTGAGAATATAAAGGAATTTCAGGAGTACCTGGTTTGCAACTATGGGGGCAGTGCTTGGCACTGCAAACTAGATGTCCTGTGTGCAATTAGTTATTGCAGAAATTTTAATTGTACTTTTACATGAAAAATGTCACTCAAGGTGTCTGAGTCTGCACAGGGCTCTGCCAAACACTTGAGGAGAAATTAATACATATACCCTAAAAATTTACGGATGAAGTATTTAGGCAGATATTCTGAAGTTAGAAACAAATCAAGCAGTACTTACTGAAAACAAAGAATTAGCTTGTCAGAATGATGAAAAGAGGGTAGTCACATGAATAGCTGCTGTCTGGCTACTACTAGTGCTGGTCTGATCACAGTGTCACTCTATACAATGCTCCTTTGCTTCTTCTCTCATCAGAAGCAAAACATTAGCACAAATCCCAAGATGAGAAGCAGGCCATAGTCTGGTGATCCACAGTCTTGTCCCAGATGATGTAAGGGTCTGTAGGCTTGTTGTAACCTTTTCCTGGTAGATGCCTTGAATAGCAACCGACCAATCAGGAACGTTAAACACAAACACTCACTGTCCAACAAGTAACAGTCAGAAATCAATGCATTCTGCTCCTTCTCTCACCAGGAACAGAATATAAGCACAAATTCCAGTCACCTATAAAACAATTAGGCTTTCTGGTGATCAGCAGTCTCCAGGAAATAATGTCTTTGTGCTCCTTCTCTCACCAGGCGAAAGCAGAAGCACTAATCCCAAGATGACTACTGATAGGCAGAATGTGGGCTCTCCAATAACTGGTGGTCTTGCAATAGATGTTAAAGGCAAAATGAACTCACGTGATCTAGGACATTGTTTTCTTAATGGCAGCAACAAGATAGTACAGTTCTGTACCTACCATAAATGTAGATGTTTGAGTGTATTCACTGCTGCAGTCATTACACTTGGGTTATCCTGCCGTCAGGTGGTCCCGCAGTCGACCAGAGTTCCAAAGTCTTGGTCCGGCATCAGTTGCTGTCATTTCTTCTCTGACGTCAGTGCGCCAGGGGTATATAAGATGCAGCTGATGCCATTTTCTTCCATTTTTCTTGCCCCAGATGTCAGGTGCCCCCAAATAGGTAGGCAATACATATTGCTAATAAAACATACATAAAAATTAAAAACAATACCTTCAGTTACAAGCAAATACACCACATAGGTTGTATAGGGTAGAAAGGAATAGATAAGTCCCAGCTAAGAATGTGGGGATGGAGGGAGGGTAACCTGGACTGCAGCAGTGAATAAACTTGAACATCTACATTTATGGTAGGTACAAAACTGTACTATGTTCATCGTGTTTCACTGCTGCAGTCATTACACTTGGGTTGAATCCCAAAGCTGAGGTTGGGTGGCTGGCTCTATAAAGGATTCGGGGTGGCTATGAGGCCCTAGCACTGCAGTGGCAAAGCCAGCTCTGGATTTAGAGTAAAGAGGCAAGTGGTAATGCTTGGTAAAGGTGTGCACTGAACTCCAAGTTGCAGCTTCCAAAATATCCTTGGTTGGTACTCCTCTAATGTAGGCAGTTGAAGTGGCTGTTGCCCTGGTGGAATGTGGCCTAATGTTGCTAGGTAAGTTTTTCCATGCTGTGTGTAGCAGAAACGGATACAGTGTCCTATCCACTTTGAAATAGCCTTTCCCTGTGATCCTGCAGCATATGCAACAAACAATTGCTCAGTTTTCCTGCAAGCTTTTGTTTTGTCCAAGTAGAAGCGTAACTGCCTGTGTATGTCCAATGAGTGCAGAAGTCTCTCCCCTTTATTCTGGGGATTTGGATAAAATGTTGGCAAGTGAATAGTTTGGTTAAGAACCACACTGGATACCACCTTTGGCATAAAAGTAGGGTTTGTTCTTAAAGAAACCCTGTCCTGATGAAAAATGATGAAAGGTTCCACTGCCATTAGTGCCTGTAACTCTGAGACTCTTCGTGCTGAGGTTATTGCCAGAAGTAGAGCAGTTTTCCATGACACATTTTAATTCTGCTGTATTGGCTGGCTCAAAAGGAGGTAAAGTTAGTTTTTCCAAGACAAAGTTGAGGTCCCAAGTTGGTGTTGGTGCTCTCCGGCGTGGTCTTATGTTTTTAGCCCCCCTGAGGTACTGTTTTAATAATGGATGAGAGAAGATAGGAGGATCGGTGTTGTAATGAGCTGAGATGGCAGAGGCGTGGATCTTAATGGATGAAAAGGATAGGCCTTTGTCCAGCATCTCAGTTAAGTATTGTAATATCTGAGGAATATTTGGAACAAGAGGGTCAAAGCTTTGAGCCTGGTTCCAGGCGCAGAATCTCTTCCACTTTTCTGAATAGGATTTCCTGGTGCTGGGCCTCCTGGCCTCCAAAATAACATCCATAACAGCTTTAGAGAGAGGTGTTGGTTGCTTGGCTAAGTAATCTGCCATGCAGCCAGGTTTACGGTTTTGAGCTGGCTGTGCAGGATCTGATTGTTTTGTTGAGTCAGAAGTTGAGGAATATGAGGTAAAATCCATGCTGGGCCTTGAGCCAAATTCTTTAAAATTGGGTACCAGTGCTGGCGTGGCCAGTCTGGGGCAATCAAGATCATTTTTAGCCTTTCTTGTCTGGCTTTTAGGAGTACCTTTGAAAGGAGAGGCAGCGGTGGGAAGGCATAAACTTTTAGGCTTTTCCAATTGAACGAGAGAGCATCCACTTTCCATGCTTGTGAGTGGTAAGTCCTTGTGCAAAATTTCTGTAGTTGGCAGTTCAGAGGGGAGGCAAAAAGATCTATGTCTGGGCACCCCCATTTTTGTGTTATCATGCTGAATACTTGTGGATTTAATTTCCACTCGTGAGGATCCATGATGTTTCTGCTTAAATCATCTGCCAGAGTATTTTTCTTTCCTGGCAGGAATTGTGCTTGCAGATGAACTTGATAGGTCAGTGCTGTGTTCCACAAAGTCATGGCTTGTCTGCAGAGGGGATAGGAATGAGTGCCCCCTTTCTTGTTTATGTACCACATAACTGTGGTGTTGTCCGTCTTTAGTAACAGTTGTCCTGGATGCAGAAGGTCCTTGAAAGCTGTTAGGGCATTTTGTACAGCTAGCATCTCTTTTTGATTGATGTGAAGATGCATTTGGTCTGCGGCCCACTTGCCCTGAATACATTTTCCTGCCATGTGTGCTCCCCAGGCGTAATCTGAAGCATCTGTTGTTAGTGTCTGCCTGGCTGTGGGTAAAGTGAAAGGCTGTCCCTTGTTGTGGTGACATGCCTGTGCCCACCATCGAAACTCCTGTTGTAGGCAGGGAATAAGTGATATTACTGTTTCCAAACTGTGACAGTGTTGAGTCCAAACACTTTTTAGGTACCATTGTAATTTCCTCATAAGCAGTCTGGCATATGGTATTAGTAGTATGCAGGACGCCATGAACCCCAAGGCCTGCAGAATTTTTCTTGCAGGGAGTTGGGTATTTGTTGCCATCAATTAAAAGTACTGAGTCAGTTGTCTTTGCTTGTCTGGCATGAGAAAAGCCATCTGGGCCGTTGTATTTAAGCTGGCACCCAGGAATATTATCTCTTGTGAGGGCACTAGTTTTGACTTCTTTTCATTTACTGTGTACCCTAGGCAAATTAGCAATCTTTTTACAAATGCCAGATGCTTTAGAAGAATGTCCTTGCTCTCTGCTTGAATAAGACAGTCGTCCAAGTAGGAATATATTTGAATTCCTTTTTGTCTGCAAAATGCAATTACTGGTGCCAGGCATTTTGTGAAGACCCTGGGCGCAGTAGATAAGCCAAAGGGCAGTGCAGAGAATTGGTAATGCATTGTGCCAGCTATGAATCTGAGGTATCTTCTGCAATTTTGTCTGACTGGGACATGCAGGTATGACTCTCCTGCCCAGCATGGGAAGAAGTTGCTGTAGTGTCAACATTTTGAATTTTAGAACATCCAGGTAAGTATTTGGAGTAGACAGGTCCAGTATGGGTCTCCAGGCTTTGTCCTTTCTGGGGACCAAGAAAAGTCTTGAGTAAAATCTGAATAACTCTCATGTCCATGAGGGCTGTAATTTGTTTTTGTGCCTCTGCCCATTGATTTTGTGGCAGGTCTGGCATTCCTTTTGGCCTTGGTAGAGTGTGAAAGTGGAACCTGTAACCTTGAGACACAATATTCAGAACCCATTTGTCTTGGGTGATTATATGCCAATTTTGTGAAAAAAAGTGCTAGTTTTCCCCCTAAGGGAGCGGCCAAAAGGTAAGTGCTTGGCATTTGAAGGGGGAAGTCATTGGGACTGTTTCCTATAAGGTTGTTACTTGTCTTCTCCTCCTTTTGGGGTTGAAGCTCCCCACTGTCATGGTCTGTAAGAGCCTTGGGGCTGAGATCTGCCTCTTGGGCATCTGTATCTGCCTCTTTGTGGCCTGTCTGACACTGGAAAGGACCAATTATTAGAAGGCCAATTTCTGCTAAATCGAGGTGGCTGTACCTGTAAGAAATCCTTCACTGTTTGCATAGATTTTGCCTTATCCTCCATTTTCTTTAATACTTCTTCTGCCTTAACACCAAACAAGATACCATGCTGTAAAGGAGCATCCAATAATTTTGCCTTAACATGATCAGGTAAACCTTATTCTTTTAACCAAGCATGCCTTCGAATCACAGATCGCGTAACTGCGGCTCTACAAGAAGCCTCTAATGAATCAAAACCACATTGCAGAGTATGTTTTCCCACTTGTTCAGTTGCATGCAATAAATCCTGCATTTCCTTATAAGCAGGACCTTCTGAGCTTGTAAGCATTTTCTGTTTTAACAGAGACATTAAATATTGTTGGTATTTAAGCATGTGGAACTGGCAATTTAAAGACCTTACTGCTAAAGTTGCAGAAGTGTAAACTTTCTTCCCCCATCTGTCTAATGCTCTAGAATCACTGTCACAGGGAACTGGATTTTTAGCAGTAGAAGCCTTTACCCCTTTGGGACCCTGGGAAATAGTTTCTGGGTCAGCAGCAGGGTTTTTATAAAGAAATTTGTGAGAGTCAGGGACTCTGTAGTACCTATCTGTCTTGACTGGTGCTGGGGGCAAAGAATCAGGGGCTAAAACTGGATTCGGAGAACACATCATCCACAATATCCAACACAGGCGGAATAGCAAGGGGTCTGTGTTGAGACAATAAAAGAAAATCTCTGAGCCTTTTCTTGGATTCTGAATAATCCTGGCTCTCCCAATGGAAATGCTCCCTCATGGTATGTAAAGTTTCCTCAAAAGAGTAATCCTCAGGAGGAGAGGCTGAAGGGATTGATTCTTCAGCATCAGAGTCCTCATAGGGGGGTAAAGAGTATTCCTGGTCTGAACAGGAATCAGAAGAAATGGAAACCTGGTCAGAGGAATCATAGTCTGTATCCTGCCTAGGCCTTTTATCAGGAGGGGGATGGGAACCCCTGATCAGAGTAATTAGATCTTCGGCCATTTTGAGCATCTGTTTTTTAGGCATGGAGGACTGTCCAGGTGAATGCTGTACTTGTTTCTCTGTCTTTAATGGAGTTTTAGACTTAGTTGTTTTGATGGTAATCTGTGAAGGTCTGAAAACACCCTCAGAAGCCGATGCCTGCTCAGTGGCTCTGGACCCATCTGAGGGGTTAATTTCCGTAGGCCCAATACCTTGAGTTTCCAGAGGCCTAGTAATCTCCATGTGGGAGTCAGAGGTGGCCTGTGGCTCTGAGGTAGCGGGTGTCAGGGGCTGCGAAAGTGCCTCACTGAGAACCGGCGAGCCGGTGACTGGCCTAGAAGAGGCCTCATCGTCGGTTTTGGACCTCGGATGCCTGTCCTTATCTTTGTCTTTGCATTTTTTGTGTATTCCGTTCGTCAGTTGTTCCGATGGCATGGTATAATTGAATCTTCGGCCAAAATAATGGTGAGCAAAATCAAACCGACGTTTAATAGTGCGCTTGTTAAATCTAGCGCAAAACCGACAACTAGTGACATTGTGGTCTGGGCCTAGGCATGGGATACAGTAAGAATGAAAATCCTTATGAGGTATTTGCTTACCACAAGAAATGCAATTATTAACTTTTACTGACATCGGTCTGAGGCAAGAAAAAGTTTCCCCAACGGGGTACTTAGCTTTATTGAAGACTTTGGTTCTGAAATTCGACTTTGAAAATCTCACGAGTCGGCTGACCGGCACTTGCAAACTGCTTTTGCTTTGGGCACCGTGTGGCAAGAAAGACTGAAGAAAATGGCATCGGCTGCATCTTATATACCCATGGCGCACTGACGTCAGGGAAGAAGCGACAGCAACCGATGCCGGACCAAGACTTTGGAACTCTGGCTGACTGCGACCGCCTGACGGCAGGATAACCCAAGTGTAATGACTGCAACAGTGAAACACGATGAACATCTGGAGACAGTAGCAGGGGGTTGTCGTTAAAGAAGAGAGGAGCTTGGGCTGAGAGAACTTTGTTGCTGCCACTAGTGGGCGCCAAAGCACAAGTCCCACTGTTCCAGTGTCCGGACAGGACCTAAGAAATCTGCAATTTACACATCAGCAGTTTCAGTTGATTAAGTGGGTGGATTTACAGAGGGTAACTTGGTGTTTAGTTAATACCTCAAAGTATATCTACCAATGTCTATAAAGTATCTACAACCATTTTCTTGCAGAAAGTACATTTTTAGCATTGTTTTAAAGCCTTTGGGGTTTGTTGGTTTCTGATATAATTTGGAAGATTATTCCAATAAGCAGGACTTATTTGGAAAAGTCACTCTTGCTTACCACTATTTAAGGCAAGCGCTTCATTGTTGCTTCTTACTTTTTCACTGTACAATACCATCCAAATACTCTCCTTAAACATCATATTCTCAAACTCTTACTGAAATGACAAAACAATTTTTAAACATAACTGCTGCCTGTGTACAATCCACTAAGTTGCACGTTTGCTTTTTCTTTAGTAACTTCTACCTCTGTAAAATCTTAGAATGTATGTGTATAAATGTAACTTTTGTTTGTGTACAAATGTAAATATAAGTACAACTGTTTGTTTATAAATATAAACAGAAATGTAACTACGCTGTGTTTGACTGAAACGTAGTATAATGCAATGTAAGCAAATGGAGCTTTTCTTCCTGGGTCTCCACTGAAAATGGATATTACTCAGTAGGACTTTCCTGGTAAACAAAGACAAACAAAATAAAATAAATAATTCTTAGGGGGTTAGCTTCCTATTTTTGTAGAGATGTGTGTGTAAGAGTAGACAGTATCTTGATTCAGTACATCTGAAGAATATGATGCTGAGAATGAGAACATTCTTACTGTTTACAGGTAGTCAAGGGAATTTAAAAAAAAAATCTTTGCAGTGGTGTATAAGGAAGGCTGTAAGTAATCAAATGAAGTGGAATACTTAGTTTTTGGAGATTTGTAGGAGATGGCGATTAGAAATAAATGCAATGATACAACTGGTAATTTGTACTCAGAGGTGTGATGGGACAGGGACAGGTAACCGAGAACATGTTTTTTGGGAATGTAACAAGTACATTTTTCAGAAATGTTGGGACTGCAAATTGTTGCAACTAATGAATTCTTTTGAGCTGTGATATATGATCTAATTGGCCAAACATAACAAGGCCTTACAAAGTTTCATGCTACTGGCTGCCAAAAAAAAAAAACAATTTCTAGAAAATGGAAATCAAATTCTAAACCAACTGTAATTGAAGTTCTGGATATTGCAATGGAGATAAATTAATGGTAGTGGGATGTTTAGAAAACAGAAGTAAATTATAAATAAATATATGGAATTTGTGGGAAGAATACATGCAGAATAATGCTCAGGAGGAGGTGTGAGGCTTAAAGGAAGGTATGAATTGAGCAATATACAACATCAGGAGTAAATGATAAATGTTAAAAAAAGAACACATATATGTATAGTTAATACAAGAAAATAGTGAAACATGTTACTATGGTCTGTTTTCTATTTTATTAATATATATATGTACCCATATCATTGTTTAAAAATGTGAATATTTAATAAGAAGTTATGTACTCACCATAACGTTCCATGTTTGTTGTCCATAATCTCGCCTTCATTCTTGCTGGTTGGGTTCATAACCAAGTATTGGTTCCGACTCAGCCTATTACTAAAGCTCAAGAGCTTCCACTGGCTCGAGGCTATACCCTATCCCATAATGCCTTGGAAAGATTACCCAGATCTTGTTTTCAGATTACTAACATATTAGAAAACATATACTAAAAGCAATGGTAATTCTTAGCTTATGTCTTATGAGGCAAGAAGCAAGAAGGGAAGCAGAGAACATTTTATCACCAATAAAAATTTCCTCTTGATCCTCCAGGAGTGAAGGTTGGGAGAAGGAGGGTGGGACACAAGAATGAAGGTGAGATTATGGACAACAAACATGGAACATTATGGTAAGTACATAACTTCTTAATGTTATGTTGTCCCATCTCACTTTCATTCTTGCTGGTTGCGACAGCATCCCCAGTACCTTCTTTCTCGGGTGACTCAAGGGAATAAGCTCTTCAGAACAATAAAACCAAAGGAAGCCCTGTTCCGGGAAGCCACATCTACTTTGTAATGAGTGATGAAGGTATGAGGATTGACCCATGCGGCTGCTGCACAGATTGAATCCATAGGTTGTCTGGCCTGAAAGGCAGTTGAAGTTGACATAGCTCTTGTTGAGTGGCCTCTAATCTTTCCTGGAAGTTGTTTCTGTTGGGAATTATAAGCATAGGTAATAATGTTAGTAAGCCATTTTGACAAGGTAACTTTTGAAACTGGTGCACCTTTTCTGTTTTCTGAGAAGGAGAATAATACCTGGTCAGATTTTCTAAACTCCTTCGTTCTATGCAAGTAGAAATGTAACTGCCTGTGGACGTCTAACTGATGTAGTTATATTCTGCCTTGTTGCCATAGTTTGGAAAGAAGACAGGCAGGTCAATGGACTGTCAAACTGGTCTCAGAACATACTTTGGGAAGGAATGAAAGATTAGTTCTAAGAGAAACTCTGTCTTTGTGAAAAACTAAATAGGAAGGGCGTATGGACAGAACTTGGAGTTCTGAAACCCTCCTAGTTGAAGTAATGGCTGTTGAAAAGATTGTCTTCCAGGTCAGAAATTTTAGTTGGCAAGAGGAGGCTGGTTCATATGCTGGGAGAATCAGAGTAGCCAGTAGTAAATTGAGGTCCCAAGGAGGTGGCGGTTCCATTATTGGGGGCCTTAGAAGAAAAGTACCTCTCATGAAGGCTTTGCACAATCTGTGAGGTATTATTTTTGATCCCATGCATCCTATGTGGTAGTTAGATATGGAGGCTAATTGTGCTCATACGGTAGCTGCTGCAGCACCTTCACTGAAAATCTCTGCTAGAAATTTAAAATTGTACTTACAGGAGCTGTGAAGGAGTCTATGTGATTCTTGGAAGCCCAACAAGAAAACCTTTTCCATTTGCTAGCATACAGTTTTCTAGTTGTTGTTTTATGTCATGAAACCGGAATGTGTTGCACTGCAGGGGATATGTCTGGAAGCCTGGCTAAGATTGGGAGTGGAGCAGCCAAGCTGTCAGTATGAGGGTTTGAATAGACGGATGGAGCTTTCCTGACTGGTGAGTCAGAAGATCTGGTACTGGGGCCAGAATCCACGACTTCTCTCGGAGATGGGGCCATAGGAAAGTTAACCATATCTGACAAGGCCAGTATGGAGCAATGAGAATTAATTTGTAGCTCAATGATTTGGCTTTCTGTAGGACTTTGGGGATAAGTGGAAATGGGGGAAGGCATAAAGAAGTCCCGGGGCCAATCATGAACAAGTGCATCCCTTGAGGACTCTCCTGGAGGTGGGATTAGGGCGGGGTAGCTGCTACATTTGGTATTCATGGATGTGGCAAAGAAGTCGCAGCAAGGCTGGCCTCACTTATGAAAAATTTGGCTCGCAACTTCCTGTTTCAGGGACCACTCATGAGTCATCAGAATTGCTCTGCTTAATTTGCCCGCTATCACATTGGATTTCCCCGAAATATGCATTGCAATCAGAAAACATTGAGAAGAGATTGCCCATTGCCATACTCTTTGAGCCTCTCGACCAAGGGGGGGGGGATCTGGTTCCTCCTTGTTTGTAGATGTACCACACTACCAACATATTATGTCTGTGTATACTGCAATCGTACCTGGTGGAAGAGAGTTCTGAATGTCCGCAATGCCAGAAGCACCGCTCTCATCTCTAAGACATTGATATGCAAATGGTACTCGTGTTCCTGCCAAGTTCCTTGGATAGTCTTTCCCAGATAATGCCCCCCATCTGGGAAGTGTCCATGGTCACTGTAGCTACTGGTTGAGGGAGAGTGAACACTCTGCCTAGAGTTACCTGTGTGGATTGGAGCCACCAGCGTAGGTCCTTCTTGCAGGCGTCTGTGATGAAGATCTTGTGGGACATAGGAAACTCCTGCATGGACCACTGAGCAAAGAGTAGCCACTGTAGGACTCTCATATGTAGACGTGCCAGAGTTACTAGTGTTATAGCAGCCGCCATAGTGCATAAAACCTTTAAAGCAAACTTTGTCTGTACTTTCTACTTCAAGAGCAAGATGAACATGATGTCACAGGGTCTGTACCCTGTCGTGAGGCAATTTTGCTACCATGTCTTTTGTGTTTAAGACTGCTCCTATGAATGTAATATGCTGAGATGGCAACAAGGCAGATTTTTTGAAATTTATGGAAATATCCATTTCTGAGCATAGGTGGATGGTGGTGTCTCTTGCTTTGGTTAGTAGATGCTTGGTAGTGGTGGTCAGGAGCCAGTCGTCTAAGTATGGAAACACCCAGAATCCTAGATGCCTCAGGTGAGCCGTGACTACTGCTATGCATTTGGTAAACACTCTGTGGGGCTGTAGTGAGGCCAAAGGGCAGAGCTCTGAATTGGTAATGGCTGGCTCCCAGCCAGAAGCGTAGATATCTCCTGGATTGCCTGTCCATTTTTATATGGTAGTACACATCCTGAAGATCGATTGAGCACATCCAATTGTCTTGTCCCAGAAAAGAGAACATAGACTGCAGTGTTACCATCTGGAACTTTGCTTTTTTTACAGACTTGTTCAGCCTGCTGAGATCCAAGATGGGTCTCCAGTCCCCTGTTTTCTTTGGAACTAAAAAGAACCTTCAGTAAGTTCTGGATCCGATTTGGTTTGTGGGGACTTCTTGGATGACTCTTTTTCTTAGCAACCTTTGTACCTCTATGGTTGCCTGATCCCTTTGACACGGTGGAATGTCTGGGACTAATCTTGCTTGTGGGGGTGGGACGGAGAAGGGTATGGTTGTATCCCCTGGATATTATTGACTGCACCCATTTGTCTTGAGTGATATTCAGCCAGGCTTTTGGGTACAGTAATAGTTTTCCCCCAACTGCCTCCAGAGGCGGGGAGGTGGGCCTCCTTTCAGGAGCGCTGGAAGGGTCTGCCAGAGAATGTATCTCTGTCGCAAGGTCAGCGCCTTCCATTATTTCCCCCTCTGTTCCTGGGGGAAATGTCACCATGTGCATCCGGTGAAGCTCTTTGGGATTTACGGAACCACATTTTTCCACTCTTCTGGCCTTTAGGATAAGACCTGGTAGGGATGAAAAAAACATACTCCCACAGCAGACAGAGTTTTACCTTCTTGTTCTCTACTGGTCAAAGTCTCTAACATTTAGCCCGAACAAAGATGAGCTGTCAAAGGGGACATTTACAAAGGAAGACTTAAAGTGCTCAGCAAACTCGCAAAGGTGCATCCAGGAATGTCTCCTCAGAGCTATTCCTGTGCCTGCTGCCCTACTCACTCCATCGGTTGCGTAAGAGATGAGCCTCCAAGAGGAGTTGACTACAGAACTTAAGGTAGCAAGCCGAGAAGTCACTTTGTTTGACACCCCCGCAGCTGCAGAACCTTGGAGAGTATCTCCAAGCTCCTTCAGGAGATCCCTGTGAAGTCTGGTAAAATGAGTTAAGTAGTTCAGTGACCTGAGTGTAAAGGCCACTGACAAGAACATATGCTTCCCATATCTGTCCATCGTTTGAGATTCCTTATTCAGTGGATGGATAGATGAAGAAGTCTCAGCTAAATCCTTTTTGGTGGCCGCCACCACCATAGCATCTATTGGGACACCTTTGGTCTAGAATTCCTTGTCAAAAGGGGTGGTTATGAATTTGTTGGGCCTCCTCGGAACAGGTTCCACAGATTCTGGAGAGCTACATGCCTTTCGACTGACTACACCAAGGAGCTGATCAAAAGGTGGAGACACCCAAGAGGTGGAGGGTCGAGATCCAAATGCCTCCATGTATACGGACTCATCCTCAAAAGGAGAAAGGGTCTTCCAGCCACCACTCTGCTTTAGGATCTCTAGGATGTCAGAAAAGGAGACATCCTCAGAGGGTGAACATGGGGACCCTTCTGAATCCTCTAAATCTGTATCCGACGTGACAGACTTCTTGGGGGAGTCTAGATGTTTCCTCTTACAAGTTCTTCTTCTACGGGAACTCTCCAAAGGGGTCCACTGGGGAGGCGGTTTCAGAAGAGAGTGACTCACTCAATGGGGTGTCCTGGGGCACTGGTTCTCTATGCTTGGGGGGGAGGGATGGTACAGTGGCAGACACTGGCACTTTTGGGGGAAGAGTGCCTGGATCCAAGGGTGGAGGTGCCAGGGGTGACAGCACACTCCTCATCACCTTGAAGGCACCATGACCTGGGCCCGAGGGAGCCTTCAGCTCTGAAGAACCAGGAGACTTCCCATTACCAAGGAGGTGTGCTCAGAGACTGATGTAGGTGCCAAGCTCACCTGTGATGATGCCCCAAGAGGTAGGTTTGGATCAGACAAGGGTCCAATCTGACTCTCCTCCCTGGACCCAATGGGGGAGCATTGGCACCCAGACCCCTCGACAAAAGATGGTACCGAAGAGGTCGGGGCACAAGTCAGGGCCAAAAACCCTGGGGTGAGACTCAGACCCAACAGTTCCACCACAAAGACATCCAAACACTCCGGCTCTGAAACCACTTGGGTCAGAGAAGGAACACAAGATGGGGCAGTAACAGCTGTTGATTCCACTTCCTTATGGGCTGGACTTGAAAGGAGCTTGGCTAGAGCCGGAGTCTGAAGCAACCTCGATGTCGTCATTTGACAGGCTCCTGGAGGATCGAGAGAATGGGGTCAAGGATTTTAGACCACCAGCCACCGACTGCAAAACAGGTGACTGAGGAACTGAGAAGACTGGCTCCAAGGTTGGGGACCAGCTCCGTCTATGGCTCCTAGTCAGTCCAGACAAAACTGGTGGAACCAAAGGAGTGGCGTTTTTGGGCTAGAAAGTCTTTGGGTCTGAAGTCGTGTCCTTAGATGGCTTTTTTTCCGGCTCAGAAGCAGAAGCCAAAGAAGAAGCTCTTTTTGTTGACTTTTCAGACCTTGGGGATAGAGAAAATTTAGATGAGGTCTGGTTTCCTTCCAATGCCTCAGCAAAAGGACGCTTGAGCAATCCCCTAACTATAAGTTTATTCTTGTGTTCCTGCAGGACCCTGGAACTAAAGCCATGGCAAATGGAGCAGGAAACCTGAATGTGTACCACACCTAAGCAATAGACACAACTAGTGTGGCCCCAGTCACAGACATTTTCTGTGTACAGGAGTCACACTTCTTGAAGCCTGACTGCTCCACTTCTTTCCCTTCCTTGGACATAGCGGAAACACAACCAGAACTACAACACTTTCCAGGGGAAAAAAAAATATATTAAGAATAATAAGAAAGGCTACCAAAAAAAAAAAAAAACTATCCAACTATTAGCACAACACACAAAAAATATGAAAATACAAAAAGGCTACCCTACTACTTTTTCTTTTTAAAAGACACATAGAGAAGGGACTAGAGGAGAGGTCTCTAACTAAAACGACGATCTCTTCTAGCCAAAGGAGACATCTCTACCTAAAATGATGAAACCTCCTGAAGGGAAGGGAAGGGAAGTAGAAAAGAGGGAGCCCTCTAATTTAAATGGGCTAAAATCAGAAAACGAAGATGGACCCTCTAACTTAAATGGGTTCGGAAAGGATAAACTAAAGTTTTAGAGATGGGATAGGGGTAGTAGGCCTAGCAGAAAGTGACAGCCAAGCACAATAGAACACAACAAGCAAAAAATCAGAAGATTAGCACAAACTAAAGTCTAAATACACTTTAAATAGCAAGACAATAATAATTATGTCAAAAACTATTAGAATAATAGAATATTATTACCAAAAGAAATTCACTTCACCTGAGCCCAGTGAGAAGCACTTGATCTAGTTTAGTGGCAAACGAGATCTGGGTAATCTTCCCTTGACATTATCGGATAGGGTACGCCTCAAACCAGTGGAAGCTCTCGAGCTTTAGTAATAGGCCGAGTCGGAACAGATACTCGGTTCCGAACCCAACCAGCAAGAATGAAGGCGAGATGGGACAACATAACATCAAAGGTTTTTAAAAAAATGTTTTGGAATTCATATTTATTTTATTTTTTTATTTATTTTATTTTACATTTGTTGACTGGGATAGTCCGACTGGATGCATGTCCATTTTCAGTGGAGGCCCGGGGAGAAAAGCGCCAAGGTAAACAGAAACATTAAAAACATGTTGCAAGTATAATTTTGACAAAGAGTACATAAGCAAACAATAAACATGTTCCACAGGTTAGAGGTGAACCCTGGTGAAAGCCAGGGGTAAATTAAACAGTAGCTGATTAATAGATTTTACACAATCTAGAAGAGAGTTAGCCAGGCTTGATATCTTTTTGGCCAAGGACTGTTTACTTTTTGGTGATAGTAGGTGAGATAATCAGTGTGTAAGTGTGTTTGTATATAACACTTTGTTGACTGGGTTAGTCCCACAAGGCCAATGGCATCTTTTCAGATGAGACACGAGGTGGTATTTATACTAAGGGAAATTTGTCCAAGGCACTGTGTGTGTGCGTGCATGTGCGCGCACATATACTGTACATAACTGCAAACCATAAAAGCCAGACACTGGAGGGTTCATAGGATCATAGGAAGTTAAAAGGCTAACAGCCATATAACCTTTGAAGCCTAGTCATTCATGCTCCAATTTTCCCATTTATCAAAACCCAAGGACTAGAATGGCTTTGGTATATGCCAGTGCCTTAGGTCATCTACAAGTTTCCCGTCCATTAGGGACACAGGTGATAAGCCAGCGGTGAATTTGCAATTTCCCATCCACTGGTCCAAATTGCATTTGATTAGGCTTAGGGAAGAGCTCTACTTCTCATGAATAGGGAAAAGTAAACTCTTAGTGTCACATATCTAGGACACACATGGCATTATACATTTGTTTACATGTATGACATCCAGAGATATATTTTGTACCTGGGTCCATTGGATTGTTCACAGTCTGATACAATCAATATTACCACTACCTCAGTGTTTGTAATATGAAACCAGTAACAGCAAATTCAAACCTGTCTGCCTCTAAGGACCACAACAAATGTACTCCGACCGAAGTTTTATTATGAGCACTCTGACCCTACTGTGGACTTGATCAGAATGTTTTTTTTATATAAAACAACATCTTTTTATTAAAAAGACATGTTCCACGTGATATAAAAAACAATCATGTGACACAAAGTTTTGAATACACTACTGTAATCAGTACCCTACCTGTTAAAGCATTAGCTTTAAAATAATAGTTGAACAATACTCATCTCTTCATACATACACATGAAGACAGACAGACAGACACACACACACATACACAAATTAATATTTCATTGCTCTTTTGTTTAAAACACTTGTAACAGATGAATTCGCATTTAGTCCCGGGGAGGGGGGGGGGGTTACATTGAGCTTAATTTGCCACTATAACTCTTTCAGAAAGAATGTATTTTTCAGCTAAAAAAAACACATTCTAGGGAGTGTTCAAACAAGGCATTGCTAGTGTCCTTTCTGTTAATGGTATACAAATTCTCATAAATCGTCTCAGTTTTACCCACATAAAATGGAAATCAAGATGAAAAAATAACTAGGTAAATCATTCCTCTACCACATTCAACAGTTTAATTTCCCTTAACTTTGGAAAGTTTTTTTTTAATACAAGAATGATGTTTTGTATAAGAAACACTTCTAATCAGCGCAATAATAAAACTTTTTTGGAATGAGTACATTCAGAGTGGCCCTTGAAGGCAGAAGGGGTTTAAATTTGCTATACTGTATATATGTTTCATCTGATCAATGCAGTTTAATAAAGCAAACATCAAGAGCA
This sequence comes from Protopterus annectens, assembly GCF_019279795.1. Lineage (NCBI taxonomy): Eukaryota > Metazoa > Chordata > Ceratodontiformes > Protopteridae > Protopterus > Protopterus annectens. The sequence goes on from NC_056732.1 coordinate 841,698,704, forward strand.
TGCTTAGGAAGTCAGACATAATGGTATAACTGCACATAATGGCTGTGATTCAGTATATATACCAATGAACAATATGCATCTTCACTACGATTGTTTGTTGACAGAGAAATAGGACATCAGACTGATGGACAACTGTTGTAAAAAACAAAGCTTTACTGTATGGAAGAAATAATATTTCTCTAAAGTGCAGCAGCCTTAAAATGAATTCTGTTAAGGAAGAGGTGGAACTCCATAAAAATGTGGTGAGCTTTGCCCTTCCCAAAAAAAACAAAAAACAAAAATAAATGTCAGATAAGAGTGCATAAATGTTGTTTTGCAATATATGTTTTGCAAAATTGACAATCACAATCTTAACTCACACTCCAGAGCCCTGCTATCATTATAACCATTTTCTCCACCCAGAAATATATCCTTTTTGACCTCACAATCCAATGTGCAAATCTCTGACTAAAGGCCACAAAGTAATGCAAATGATAGATTACTGCGAAAGCTGCAGTTATCCTTCCTTAAAAGTCAAATACAGAACAGTACAGCATATGAATATTGATACTTTGAAAATCTATACAAATTTAAGGAAGAAGAACCCAACCACATGAATGACATTAAAAATGGGGACAACAAATAATGAACCAGTAATATTTCCACAGAACACATTTACCTATGATTGTCTCTAAGAACATTTTGTGGAGTAATCATTTTGCAAAGGCCACTGCTGCACTGATAAATGTTAAACAGCTCTGTCACTGCTTATTGAAGACCTTGTTAAAAAAGAGAAAAATGAAAATGGGAATTTCCTTATACTTTTAAAGACTGCTACTTTTAAGATTTGCAAGCCAAGACCAGGCTAATTATCAAATAGCTTTATACATTTATTCTATAATTGGCTGTGCTGACAAAAATACTCAGCAATTACACATCTTTGCTAGTAAGATCTTTTTGGAACCACAAGAGGTTCTGTCAGCTTCTGCAGGTGAAGTTTTACAAATGTCTCAAGATATATTAAAACACTGTTACCTTTACTTAGTGAACAATAATGAATGACTTGGTGTGGATTACTGTAGGCAACATACTGCCTTGAGAAATGAGGCAGTTCATGTCACTAAGTGCTTTGTGCATGCAAAGTGCTGATGTCTTTCAATTATATACAAGTTGTGAAATGTTATATTGCAATTTTCTCTCATCTATATTTCTGAAAATGAGACGGTAGAATAATGCATGGACATGTGGCATCAAAAAATGTTACATCCATTTTTTTCCTGTGCAGTTTACAGAATGAAAAATATAATATATTAAACTGTTGACTGAAACGTGTTATTAAAAGCTGGTACCCTTTTGACTGCAGGCAGCTCACCTGTGAGGAAGGGGTGGTCACATGATGCATGAAGAATTTACATCAATATGTAAGAAAGAAGGGGATCTTTAAAACTCAAATCTCATATGACGTCATTTGAACAGCAATGAATATAAAAAGGCAAATAATTATATCACCCTAACATTTCATACTTTTTCTGTACACTTTGTTCAAAGTCTTCTAAGTATTTTATGCATTTAGCTGACAAAAATATTTTTACATCAAAGAGAAAGAATCATTTCTTTTAATAGTAACATTTTCATATTCTGCATATGAGCCCTGTGACATAAAATGCAGAAAATGCCATAAAGCCTTCAGTATCCTTTGGATTTAGTGTGTTGAAAGAAACTGATGAGTGATGTAAGAACAGATTCATTCAACATCCACATTATGATGTAAGCAGTCACCTCATACATTTCTCCACCATCTGGATTTTAGTACACATAAAAAAAACATAAGGAGACCAAAATGCTTTTCCTCAATGGCTTTTTATTGGTAATAAACAGTCATGGTAGCTGTCAAGTTTTAATGTTAAAAAGGGTTATGAAATATAAGCTGAGAACCACAGCAAGAAGTTAGCCCTCAGTTCTAACACACAGCAAAAAAAAAAAAATCCAAACAGATTTATCAGACAATTTTGAAGAAAGTATTTACATTTATAAATCAGCAGCTTTAAAGCAACTAAACTGTACATTTAAGAGTGAACTGCAATTTGGATTTATATAAAGCATTTCTCATTAAAAACAATTCTAGTACGCACTGGTAACAGCTGACAAAATTCTCATTTGGTCTGAGAAGGTCATTTATTATACACAGATATAACATTTTCTAAGCAGGGCTTCTAATGTATTACAATTTTAATAAGATTTATCAGAGATTTATCAAACCAAGAGCTTCAAGTGACTCATTTTATAGTGCACAAAATAAGATACCATCTGAACTGTGGCCTTAAAGCATGACATTTTGAAGCATTTAGGTAAAAAGGAGAATATGACCTCCCTTTCAGGAAACATAACTGTGTGTGTGTGTGTGTGTGTGTGTGTGTGTGTGTGTGTATATATATCTATATATATATATATATATATATTATACACATACAAACATGCAAAACACATATATGAATATATATCTATATTTATCTGTATATGTATATGTGTGTGTGTGTATATATATATATATATATATATATATATATATATATATATACACACACATATACATATATCTATTATATGGATCCCTATCAATTCAGTGAGTTTTCAGAAACTCGAAATTCATAAGATTGAGAGCATATGATCAAGTTTTTGAAAATTCGAAGACTTTGAATGGAGATCATGGTACAATGAGGATAAGGAAATTTACCCTTTTCTTCACTGTAATGTGATCTTGGAGTTGGTATATATAATTTGCGGGAGGTGTGGGGGGCTTGCCCCTCCCCTGCAAAAATGTAACAAAAGTAGATTTTTCTGTTTTTTTTTTTTTGATGTTCGAGTTGCCGGAAACTCAATCATATGGTCTCGTCTATAAAAATTTCAAGTTTTTGAAAACTCGATCGTCTGACGTAGATCTTTACAGATTTTATACATGTATATAAATATATATATATATATATATATATATATATATATATATATATATATATATAGACATACACACATGTACTTATTATATAAATATAACTGCATGTTTCTGCAGCAACATAACCAAAGTAGGATCTTACAATCCTTCTGTTGGCAGAGAAAATGTAAACAGTAATAATATGAAGACAAAAACAATATCCGATATCTGCACAGATTCACCAAAAATCATATTTGGACATAGTTCAGCTAACAATACTTGTTAATAACTGTGTTAATTTTACACATTATTTAATATTGAGGTATTACACAGCAAAACAAAATATCTGCTCCAAACATGCCTGTTACCTCCTGCCTATCTAAGGCCACAGTGCAGTAGCTGTGAGCCCCGCAAACATTCAAATGACAAAAAAAAAGATGCCACAATACAGAACCAGTACCAGAAGAAGCAAATACATATTCGAAGGGGAAGTGCTATATATTCCAAGCAGACTTCTACATTATTAAATGCCTGGAATAGCAAAACACAAACAATACATGAAATACAACAAAATGAAACTACTTAAGGTATTTTCAAGTCTTCTGTCAGATGTCAGCTGCTCTGTAATATTACACTTTAAATGATGAGCAGACTGCAAAGAGAAAATGGAAATTAAATATGCACCTAAAAAGCACTTTTTCATTTTGTATACTCCCAGTCAGTGTATTTCTTCTTGAAAACTATCAGTATTAAGAATCTGATTTTCAATTCTGTGCCTTGCCAAATACTTTTATTGAATACGGTCCTAAAGCATTTCTATAGAACTGTTACTTAACATTAAAAACCAAGAAGGCAGCATTGAACAGAATGTAACAAAGGCGACTGCTTCATCTGAATTTTTAAGTTCTGCTTCTCACATTTTTGCTACTTTCATTTTGTACTATGATGTTTCAGACCTGAAGAATATATAACTTAGGTGGTCAGTTGTAAGGAATGGTATATACATTTCTATAAGCATACTGGAAACTATCCTGCATTTAAAAATATACGGAATTCAGAACACACAAAGGTATGTGTAGATAACTTCCAAATATGAGACATATACAGCAACGCATTTTGTTTTACATCTAGACTTCACCCACAGTTTTCCGTTGTGACTAAAATATATTTTCTCTCTTTTAGTGGGTTATTAAAAGAAGTCTTACTGTGATGGTGCAAAAAATAAGGATTATGATAGAAGACCGCAGCACATAATTGTTTAGCTCAATGCACAGCAAAAATGTTTGCTATTAAAGTGACATTCTAAGCATTCTGTTTTTCCATTTTTTACTTTAGTACCATTTAGAAAACAAAAGATGACTTACCTACAATCACAGTTCTACAAATGAAACCCAGTTCATAGACCACTATGTCAGTAGTGTTGGCAATTCTAACTCTGAGACTGCTGTTATACTTCAAAGTATGGCACTGTTTGGTGAAGTACAGTTAGCTACTGTTGCAGTATTCGTAACACATGGGTTATCACCACGGTCATCCATCTGGGGTACCAAAGCTTTACCTTCCCAGGATCGCATGTGTGATGTGCAACCTCAGCTTGCAAGCATAGGGATACATAGGTGGACATACGAGAGCATCTCCAAGCCAGTGGTCTGAAGACCCTTGAGACATAAGACTGATCGGATAAGAGGGGCATAGTATGAAGTGGTAAGACAGCCTCCTTGGTTCTAGGGTGCTTCGCAGGGAATAGGAACTGAGGGAGAAAGAAGATGATAAAAACAAAGAGGGGAAGGAAGGTGGGAAGGAATACTGCAACAGTGATCAGTAGGACATCACATCTACTGTTATGTTAAGTTCTTACACAACTGTACTATGTCCTCACATACATAACTATTACAATATTCCAAACACATGGGTGATTTTCAGAGTTAAAGGGAAAGTAGGGGAGGTTGGTTAGAAGGCAGTAGAAGTGTCCAAGAGGCCACATAGGACTGACCTAGTGAAAGCAGCTCTGGACCTTGAAAATGCATCTAACCTGAAGTGTTTGTGAAAATGTGTACAGATGTCCTGGTGGCAGCATCTGGAACAAACCTGGCATCCACTCCTTTGTAGAAAGTTCCAGAGGCTCCCACTGCTCTGGTAGAGTGAGCTCGACGGCATGAGGGCGAGGACTTGCCATGAAGGAAGCAACAAAATGGGATGGCCTTACAGACCCAGCTTACAACAGTTTGTTTGAATACCAATTGCATTAGTTTAGAGTCAAAGAAACAGTTAATAAGCTTTTTGAATGGATTTTGTTTTGTCCAAATACAATCTTAGCTGCCTGTTAATGTTCAGAGAATGTAGTATCCTTTCCCCCAATTCTGTGGGTTGGGAAAGAATGTAGATAGGTTTATGGCCTTTCTGAGAGGCAATATAAGAAAAGGGAATGGCCATGAGTGCCTGAAGCTCCGAAACTCTCCTAGCTGAAGAGAGGGCCAGAAAAAGGATGGCTTTCCAAGTACAAAGTTTGAGGTTTGCTAACATTACTGGTTGAAAGGAAGGTAAGGTAAGCTTCTCTAGCACAAATTTGAGGTTACAAGCAGGGGTAATGGGCTTTCTAGGTGGCCTAAGATGCAGGATCCCTTCAAGGAATAGCTTAACATCAGATCTGGACATAAGTGGGGAAGTGAAAGGCAAGCAAGAGGAGATGGCTGACAGGTGGGCTTTGATGGAAAAATAGTCCAGATCTGTATGCAATAGCTCATAATGATACTTCAGAATGAATGGTACCTGTGGATAGGCTGAGGTCCTGTCCATTTATTTAGCAGCAGTAGGAGAAGCTCTTCCATTTTGCTATGTAAGATTTTCGAGTGGTGGGTCTCCTGGATTCTTGGAGAACCTTAATGACATCCTCAGAAAAATGGTGGCTGTAAGGAATCAGAAACCTATCATCCACAGAATTTGGTCTAGTGATGACAAATTGGGGTGTAGTAGTAACCCTTTCTGTTGTGTGATTAGATCCACTTGTGGCAGTTTGTAGTACTTGTCCCTAGCTAGAAGAAAAAGAAGAGGGAACCAATGCTGTCTTGGCCAAAAGGGAAACACTAAGAATATATATATTTTTTTGGGTCTTTAGAAGAACTCTTGGAATTAGAAGCAATGGAGGGAAGGCATAGACAAACTTTCTTGTCCACTGACAAGAGAAAGCATCTGTCCTCCAAGCTGATGGTCAAGGGTCTGTAATGTAAAACAGTGGATGCTGTTTGTTGGTCTTTGAAACAAACAGGTCCATCTGATGGGTCACCAATGATGAAGCATGCCCTAAAAAACCTGTCTGTTCAATGTCTACGTGTGAGGGTTCTCTAAGGACCTGCTTAAAGAATCTGCCAGCACACTATCCTGTGATGGGATGTATGTGGGTGTGAGTGACTTGTTTTATTCTGGGTGGCAAGATTCCAGGCTTCCTGAGAAAATCTGCACAAGTGGCAAGATCTGGCCACTCATTGCTTGTTTATATACCACATTACTGTTGCATTGTCTGTAAACACTAGTACTGCTTTCCAGAGATGTGAAGAGACCCGAAGAGTTTGTATGAGAGCCCTAATTTCTTTCATTATGATGTGTTCTTTAAGTAACAATGGTTGCCATCTGCCCTGCACTGGTTGCTTACCCATCCATGCCCCCCTCCTCCATGCCTCATCCCAGGCATCCATGTGCATTTCCTGAACTGGGGCTACAGGAGTGAAGGAAAGCCCTGTGTTAAGATTCACCTACTCCTTCTACCATAAAAGTTCTCAGCTGAGACAGCGTAAAACAGGAATCGCTGTGCCCAAAGAGGTGAGAGTGCTGAGACCAAACTGTTTTCGGGTACCACTGGATATGGGGAGCATTGGGATAGTAGCCGCAGTGAACCACAGAATCTTTAGGATCTCCCTTGCTGAGCATTGTCTGAGGAATACATGGTTGTGGAAGTAGTTTGTAAGGCTCTGCACCTTCTCTTGTGGTAAGTCGGCCTGCATTCTCTTTATATGCAGTATGCAGCCTGCAGCTAAGAAAAACTACATCCTGAGATGGTTGCACGGAGGATTTTTTTGGCGCTGACGGTAAACTCCAACTGAGATAGGAGGAGGAGGCTGAACAGCAGCTGCTATAGGAGAATTTGAGGTGAAATAGCTTGGATTAACAGGTCATCTAAGTAGGGAGAAACCTGAATTCCCTGTGTTCAACAGATGGTGATCACTGACGGCAGACACTTTTCGAAATGCCTTGGGGCTATGGAAAGTCCAAAAGGCTAAGTATAATAGAGTTTAGCATTCTTTACTTCAAGAGATACTAGAAAGGCCTAGGGCAAAATGAAAGATAAAAATGTGTGCAGGGAAAGCATTTTGACAGTAGGCACTTTTAAGAAGGTGTTCAGTAGGGAAAGATCCAGTATGGCTCTCCACTGCCATTCTTTCCTTGGCACTAGGAAAATCTTTAGTAAAACCAATTTCCCACAAATTCTTGTGGCATCAGCTCTATTTTACCTTGTGCCCACAGTTCCTGTAAAATGGGTGGGGTGATAGCATGGAGGTGGTGGTACGCCATTTAAAGGAAGACTCTGCATCCAAGGCAAGACACAACCATTTTTTATGATGGATAGCACCCACTTGTCTGTGGTGATCTTTTCCCAGGTAGAGAGAGATTGGGTCAGATTTTTGGAGAGGGGTAGTGTGGGGTTGCAGCAGACAGGAAAGAGAGGTTGAAGGTAGTCACAGAGATTTGTCCCCAGATGAGGCATCCCGTGTGTTTTTTTTTTCCTGGGAATCTCTTTCTGGGAGCCTTCCTGTATTTCTGACTAGGCCTAGGGTACCTTTTGACAAAAGAGGTACGGTAGGCTTGTTTGGGTAAATCCTCTGGTACCTAGGAACAGTGGTTAACAAAAGCTCTCTGTAGTCCTTCATAGTTTTACTCTGTTCTTGAAGGGTTTTGAAAAAGTTGGCCATTTGGGCGCCAAACAAGAGATCCTTGTCTAAAGGGGAGTCCACTTTTCCCTTTCAAGTCCTCAAGAATAGGCTGGTTATGTAACCATGTAAACCTGCGGATAGCACAGTCTGTAGCAGTTGCTATGGACAAGGCTGCTACAGTATCTTAACTACATTTAATGCTGTGTCTGGCCACTTGTGAAGCCTATGTGCGGATAACATTTGTTGCTTAGAGTCAGTATTCTGTAAATCCACCCTTAGCTTTTTCTTAAGAATTGAGAATAGATATTAAATATTTGGTTATCTGGGTTTGGTAATTAATAGTCCTGAATGCCAAGGTAAAGGAGGTAAAAACCTTTTTACCCCACCTATCCATAGCTCTGCAATCCTTGTCTGAAGGGAGGGCATTAGCACTGGGAAGGAGTTTAGAATGCTTATCCGGCCAGAGGGAAACTGCAGAAGGGCCCACCACAGGATTTTTAAACAGAGACTTAAGATCATCAGGGACTTTATAAAATCTGTTTGGTCTTTTGGCAGCCAGGGACTGGGAGTCAGGAACAACAGAAGTGGACTGAAAAGCATCCAAAAAGGCCTCAGGAATGGGGGGATGGGGCAGGGGAAGGTGCTGGGGTGCCTATTTATAAAAGGCTGCATTACATTTTCTTCACCTCTGTTATCTGCATAGACTCTCACTCAAAATGCATCATCATATTTAAGACTGTCTCTCCAAAGGAAGCTCCTTCTACTGGACAATCAGGTGAGAGAGTCTCCTCATCATCTGAAGAGACTTGGCCAGGAAAGTGCATTTGGGAGAGGTAAGCCAGAGAATGGTCAAAATCAGAAGCCTCTTCATCTTCAGAGGAAGATGAATCCAGAGATATCATGTGAGAGGTTCAGATGAGAAAGGAGCTTTCTGGGCAAAAATGGCCTTAAACAAACCTTGAGATAAATCCATCCATTCCCTCTCCCTAGGCAAGAAAGGTGGAGGTTTGGTATAACAACATGTTTTGTTTTCTGACACTTCTTCTTGGGTGTGACATTTGCCTGTACTAGGCATGCTGGCTCATTAACCTGAAGTAACTCAATTAGTTTTCCTGAGATTTCTTCTCTAACCAAGATCTGAGGGATTCCCTCTTGTCCTAATATGATGATTCACAGTTCACCTCTGTCTGGAGAATCCTCAGCCATCATGGCCTCCAATGTCATACCAGTCTCCATCAGGGTCTTGGTTGAGGACATCTGAGTAGGAATCAGAAGTACTGTGGGTTCTGAAACCTTAGAGGGTAAAATGGAGTCAAAAAGGGGCCAACTGAGATTTTGGCCTAGGCCTTTAAAGCTTTCTAGGAGGAATCCACCATCTTGGAGTTGGCCAAGCATTTGAGAGGGGTATTGAGGAAAGTGTTAAGAGATGACAAACTGGACTGCAAGGTCTTAGTTACAAAGGACTGGTAGATGGAACCAGCTTTGTAATCATGTTCTGCTTTCTAAGCAAAAAAAGACACTGGGTGTGCAAGTCTTTGTACAGGATTTGCCTACTGCACTCAAACTTATCCCTCCTAGCTGACATCTAATACCAGTAAGAAAAAGCAGTTAAGAAATTTAAAGGAAGATTCCCCAGTGGGGCACTTATCTGAGTATACGAAGCAACATTACCAGTGAACAAACAGCAGTCAGTCAGAAGGATACTCAACCTGCATTCGGGCTGGCAGTAAGATAGTTTGAGGAGTTACACTCATACACCCACCTATATATACTTGCGAACTGAGGTCATATGTTGGATGTATAATCCTGGGAAGATAAAGCTTTGGTACTCCAGCCAGATGAAAGTGGTGATAACCCATATGCTAGGAATACTGCAACAGTGATTTCAGTCAAGACATCTGCCAAAAGATTTTAGTATGCAGGCATTAAAGTGGAATCTAAAAAATTATAGGTAAAGGAGATCATACTAAAGAAGATGATGTGATCTGACTATCAAGTTATGAACATGAATCACAGGACTACCCACAGGGGTTTCACAGCTTATATACTGATCAGTTCTTCTTGTAGGGTTCTAGTTCATCTTACTGAACACCACACAGTCAGATAATTCTGTATCAAAAATATTTAACTGAATGTGAAAAACATCAAAGCATATGTAAATGTATTCAATAATGCCAAAAACTAGATACATTTTTGAACTAGCAACCTATAAAAATGCAGTGTTAGGTTTCAAAAGAAACTGTCAAAAATGAGAAGTATGAGAAAAATATAAGACAAGATGCTTACAACCAGTCACCAACAACCAAGTATAGTACCATAGCTGTACATAGCTAGAACGCAGTTGTTTAAATTTACAGACAGTTTTGCAATATGCTATTGTAATCCCTTTCACACTGTGTATTGGGTCTATTTTATATACACACACACACACATACACACACACACACACATATATATATATATATATATATATATATATATACATACACACACACACACACACACACACACACACACATGTATACACACACACAGCAGGAGCAATCCCTCAAATTACTTAATGCAAGGTTCTGTACCCCCAACTATTCAGACCTAGAGGTCAATGCACTTGGGAGAAATGGCATGCTGTACTGCCTTCCCTTACTTCAAAGGCAGTACAACCTCAGAGTATTTAGTTGGGAGGTATGAAGGGTGCAATGACAGTGGGCCTTTCCTCATTCCAAAGGTGAGTCAGGTTATTCTTTATCTTTACTAAAGCTGTGAGATTTTTTTATCACATTTCTGTGACTTTTGATTTGATAATTAAATATAAATATGTATCACATATAATGTACTGGGTTCCAGTATTCTGTGACATGATCATGCTGGTTTCAGTTCTGTTAGAGCAGAACCCTCTTGTGAACAAAACAGCATGAACCTAAAGTCAGGCAAAAGCCTACAGGACTATCTTAAACTCCTCACCATGACACACAAATACTCAGATGTTTTAACAGAATAATGGTGGTGCATGCCTCTAAACTAGGCAGCAGCCATTCAGCGCTGTTCAGCTGAAATGGATATAGCAGCACATCTGGTGATGTGAGCAATGAAATTACAGGAAGTCTATGTTCTCACAAACAGCAGGCCATGATGAAATAGACAACGGAGCAGCCTATCATATGCACCACTGGAAGATTCAATATGTGTGAAAACTAACTGGCAAACTTCACTATAAACTGCTGCTTTATGTAATAAACAGAAAGTAAATTCATCCATCCAGCCACAACCCTTTTTCCCATTTTTGTACACAAGGTAAGGTGTCACTTCAACAGTGACAATCATCTGCAGCCAAGGCTCACACCGCTAGGTGGCCTAGTCCAGCCTCAGATGTTCTTCCATACCCCTCACACTCACACCTATGGCCAATTTAGAGCATCCAATTAACCTTCTGCATATATTTCGAATGTGGGAGGAACTCGGCCACCCAGAAAAAATTCATGCAAACACAGGGAAGACATGCAGACACCACACAGAAGGCACCCCAGCCGAGAGTCAAATCAAAGAACCTCTTGCTGTAGGTAACAAAGCTATCCACTGTGTCACAGCACCACCTGGAATGTGAATATTCAAGCAATACGTAATATAAGAGGCAGCGAAAAGTATACAACGAGCTGCTAAAAGTGACAAAGGTAACTTATTCAGCCAAATTACTTTGAAAGTGAAAATTAAAATGAACAACCAATTTCTCAGATGTAACATGTGCAGTAACCTCTTCCACAATATCATTGCTTTTATATCAGAACAGAAAGGATACAGATCCAAGAGGAGTCAAAATTCATAGCATGTAAAAGTCAGTCCTGGTAGGTCAGTCAGTGCTACTGCAAAGGCAGCTAATATAAATGGCAAAAAACAATGTACCCATGAAGCAAACTTGAAAGCCTCAAATCCCATAAAGTCTAAATGTACTAGTGTTCTCTACTGCAACGGTCTCAGACTGGTAAAATGGTAAAACATTTTCTGTGTGTTCGGATCTGCTTTATTTTTATCTGAAAAAGTATCAGAACATGTTTTTTCTTTGCCTTCATTAGTGTATACTCTTGCACTTAGTATGCAATATAAAATCTTGACATACCCAAAAAGACAGAGAGTCCAGGCAGTAAAACCTGAAGCAAGCTTGGTTTGAAGATGCTCTTTTGAGAAAACTAAATATTTTCTCATCAATGAAGAAAAAGAACAAGGTACTGCTGGTTATGCAAAAGCTAAGCACACTGGTGCAAAGACTGCAATCATATAAAACTAACAACTCTCTGCTAACATTAATGGAACTGAACACACAGGAAAAATGATGTTACAGCCTACCATAAAGGGGAGGAAAGAGATTGATATCAGAACTGTCTTAGTAAATGTTGAGCAATTAGAATCACGTATCCCTTGACATGATCACAAACCACTCCATGTATCTGAAGGCATGGGGAAGTCCAAAGTCCACAGCATGGCAATAACAGCTGGAGGGGATTTCCCATCTCATATGCAGTTGAAGAAAAATCCACTTGTTCTACTATTTCATGTACTAAAAGGGTTCAATCACCAGTACACATCACAGTGAAACCATGTATAAAAGCATAACAAGGTGCAAAAAACAACCATAACATATGTCAGAATAGCTGGAATTTGGTACATGTACATGTGCCTGCAATCTCAAAACCAATGAGTAAGTTTACTGCATATACTGAAAACAAACAAAACAGCATATACAATTTTATATTTCTGGTAGAACCTGCTATATTATAGACACCATTCTGCAGATGCAACTGATGATCACTGCAGAATACAATCACAGCCATCATCTACACATGAAGCAAGTACAGTCTGGCGTACCTCCAGGTTTTAATCACCACACAAAAGTGCATCTGCAGTATAGATAGATTAAGTATAGATGAATAATGATGACCTGTCACATAAGTGACTACTAAAAATGAATAAATGGAATATGCCTCAAGGCAGCAAGTAATAATAATGTGCATCCTATACCTTCCAGGTCACATTAAGTGAGTAAAAAATGGCATGCCTAGTATGACTGCGATTACCTTATATGCCACAAATGCTAGTGGTCAGAAGAAATAAGAGTCAAACACAACTTATCACACTACATGCTTGAGGAAAGGTGCAAGGATATTAAACAGTGATGAAAAGAAATGGAGTCACACATTGGAACAAATATAGTCTGGTTCTCCAAAATGTATTTCACCATAGTACCACTTCTGATATGTCAGAGGAATCATTGTCAGGTCACAAACCACAGGATCCTGTACCTTTGGGTCATATCAGGGTTGTGTAATTGAAAAGCACTTGATAAACACCCTAGAAACCAATGGAAATTAAAGATACTCCTTCCAGACCACATCAAGGCAAAAGTCACTGCCTGCAGTCCAGAATGTGGAACAAATTCTTGGACTCAGATGTCTGTTTGTGGACATATTTTCACAGGACACAAAATGATACTAGCGTCCTGATTACTTCAGAACTACAAAGTAAAAAGATGTAAACCTCTGACTGTGCAAGGTGTTTATGCACACGACTACTTTCAAACAGCTCATTAAAATTGTACTATCTTTTCTGCATACTGCTCAAGCTACCAACCTATAAGAGATGCCCAAGCTTAATAAATAAAATATTTCACTTTTAATGAAACCTCTCACCTTAGGATTTGCTAATCATCATCTCAAGTAAAATCGTTGAAAGTAGTGAGCTAGTAAACCAACATATACTTTCTTGGGAATTACAGTAGCAGAAGGATGGGGCCAACTGCAACTTAGCTTACCCTAAAAGGGAGTTTTCAGATATCAGTCATTCCTGCCCTTCCAAACTTGACCCCCAAAAATAAGTAGGATTTAAAATTAGTAAAATAGCTAGTTATTTTTGATGCAGGTATTATAGGTTCATAGGTTGGTACTAAGCTATTGGCCCTAGGGCCTATGCAAGCCTAGCCATAACAATTCCCTGGATATTTCTTCCCACAATATTTACTTCTCTGGACCCCTGTCTAGCAGGGTGACTGACATGATCCCCGGGGTGAATTTCCTATCTCCCATCCAATCATCAAGGTTCCTTTTAAAGAGGGCCAATGAGGCGCTCTGCTTGACATGTATAGGCAGTCTATTCCAGAGTATGGGGAGTCTCTGGGTCAGGAACCTATCCCTCCAGCATGTTTTGTTAATTGTGATGACAAGGTTTAGATCCCTGGAGCGTGTGGCTCTGAGGGATTGGGATTTCTTTAAGTGGAGCATGTCCAACAGCTCAGGGTTCAACATGGCCTTGTATGTTAAGCAGAGATTGCCTCTGAGTAGACGATATGCCACAGAGTATAGCTGGAGTTTTTTTAGACGGTCAGCATATGGCATCTGCTTTAGGCCTGTGATTCTTTTAGTGAGGTATTTCTGTGGCCTTTCCAGCTGTTGCAGATGTCTTGTGAGGTACATACCTATGGGGCATTAAACTCTATAATGTGGCTAATGGGGGATGAGTACAGTGGGACAATGACCTCCTTATTTCTGGATGACAAACCCTTAGTGATGAGGTGTGCCACATAGAAGGATTTCCTGACTGTTGTGGCGATGTGGTTATCGAAAGTGAGACCACTGTCCACCTGTGTCCCTAAGTCTCTCATCACACTTTCGATGTTTAGTGTCCTACCACCTATGTGGTAATTCATGGGTACATGCTTTTTTCCAAAGGGGATAACTATACATTTCTTGGCATTAAGCTTGAGCCCATGGCTCTGGCACCAGGCATTTGTTTCTGTAAGGCCCTTTTGTAGAATATCCACATCATTTGGGGATTCAATAATGGCTCCCAGTTTGCAGTCATCTGCAAACTTTGTTAGCCAGAGTCCCTTAGTGTTGGCCTGTACTTCAGAGTAGTAGATGCCAAACAAGAGTGGTCCCAAGACTGAACCCTGAGGTACTCCACTTGTCACTTGTATGGAGCTGGATTTGGAGTCGGCTACTTTTATAGTCTGGGTTCTGTCAGTAAGCCAGTTGGCAACCCATCAAGTGACGTACGGATTTATGCACAGCTTAGTAAGTTTGTCTATGATTCCAGAGTGGGGAATGGTGTTGAAGGCCTTGGCAAGGTCCAGATAGGCTGTGTGAACTGCCTTACCCTAGTCCACAGCTCTGGAGACTGATTCAAAGAAGTCAATCAGATTCAGTAGACAAGATCGGCCCTTCACAAACCCAAACTGGGTGGGGTCCAGTGTTTGAAGGTTGCCAATGTCTTTGTTTATAAGTTCCATGATAATGCGTTCCATGCCCTTGCAGATCAGGCTTGTCAGACTGATGGGACGGTAGTTCCCGGGATCCAAAGCGGATTCCCCCTTGTGGAGTGGGATAACTGTAGCTGTGCGCCACTCAGTGGGCATGAAGCCTGAGGTGATGCTATGATTAAACATGACACTTAGGTGAGGTGCCAGTTCATTTTGTAGTTCATGTAGTACACAGCCTGGGATGTCATCTGGTCCCATGGATGCTGTGTTCTTAGCTTTGGAGAGTGTGGTTTCTACCTGTGTGGCCGTGATTACCGGAATTTGGCAATCTTTTGGTATTGAGATGGGCCCTTCAGAAGGTCAGAGAGGGGTGAAGTTGGCACTAAATTGATCTGCCAGGATATTGGCAATATCTTTGGGATCAGTATATTTAATGCCATTCTGTTATAGCTCAGAGCAGATCTGAGCATTGCCATTTAGATTCTTGACATAACTATAGAATGCCTTGTGATTGTCTTTGGAATCTTTGGCAATTTTATTTTCGTAACTAGCTTTGGAGGATTTTATGAGGGATCTCAGCTTCTTACTGAGGCTGGTGAGGGAGTTTTTTGCATCCTGGGATTTTCCTCTTTTCTGCAACAGTTTCTTCCTTCTGTTGTATAGTTTGTTTATAGCAGGGGACCACCAGATTGGCTTCCTTTTTTTGGAGAAGAGCATCTTGGTTCTGTTTGGAATGGCATGATTCATGCACAAGTGGATGTGCTCGTACAGTGCCTTAGTGTAGGATTCTGCAGTCGAACTTTCAGATCCCGTCTGTATGGGTGTCGTGAAGTTTGTCACTTCTGACTTCAGTAGCATGAAGTTGGCTTTGAAGAAGTTTTTTAAGGAGGTTTCCTTACTGGGGGGTGGGGATGGGATGTGGATGTCAAGGGTGATTTGCTTATGGTCAGACCTGACCAATGAGGTGTTGACCACAGGTGTAGTGCATCTATCTCCCATGTTGGTAATGACCAGGTCTAGGATTATTGGAGCCCCTGGTGGGATAATGGATTAGCTGATCCAGGGCATTGGAATTTATGAATTCCAAGAACCATTGGGAAAAGGAGTTGGTACCCGAGTAGTTTTCCCAGTTAATGGCAGGGTAGTTGAAATTACCCAGTATTATGGTGTTTGGTTGTATCTTAATATTTTCCAGTATGTTTAGAAAGGTGTAGTGAGAATCTTGGGGCATGGTGGGGGGTCCTGTAGCAAGCTACAATTTAGATAAAAGGTGAAACCCGAAGAGTTCTGGTCCTTGAACTGCTTTGTGGGTATCCATATTTTAGGTTAGACTTGGGTGGTTTGACTTCCAGCATGGTAATAAAAAAGGTTTGCCTGCTTATACTTCATCTTTAAGGGAAAATCAGACATGTACCATCAAACTCACTTTTGCCTAAATAAAGATACTGTCTTTGTCCAGCAAGCTTACACTCCAAGTCAACAGTTATCAGCAGCAGTCATTTATTTGAAGAAGAATATTTTGGACATAATATATATCCACTGGCATGACTGTGCTACTGAAGTGATGAATTTGGTTAGCTTATTACAGTCATAATAAAATCACACAGCCAGTGATGATTCAGTTGTAATGATGTACTGTAAGAGTGAGATAAAATTTACTTTTGTGTGGACATGATTCTGTAGGAACTAGTTTACTTGTCTGAAGAAGAATCTAGAAAGAGAAGTGGCAGATTCAATTCTGATGGAAAGATCATATGCTAAGCTATCTTCTGAATAGACACTGAATTGTTCAGAGAAATCATCAGTGTTGGAAATCTGACAACTGGACTACACACTTTGAGTGATACCTTCACAGGCACCAGAAGAAAGTCAGAGTAACTATCAGCACCCATTATTTCCAATCACTGACACAATTTTTGGCTGGAGGCAGCTTCTATCGAGCTTGCCTGAATTGACAAAATATGTACCATAAGTAACAGCAACTCAAATAGGGTTAAACTCAATTTTTAGTGGTACTGCTGGTGCTAGTGAAATGAATCTTACACAAGCACTGGGACTCTGATCATTAATTAAATGACCTCCTGGTTCACTGGCAAGAATGCTTTAGATACCACATTCCAGGACCTATGGAATGAGACACTGTGAGGATGACCCACAGTAGCTGCAATGATATGTTCAAAATAGGAGGAGGAAAGCAGTAGTCAGTCTAAATACTGCATGGCTGACTATGTCACTAAAGCCCTGATTTAGTAGCTCACCTTAGCCTGATGAAAAGTAAATTTTTACAACTATCAAACTGTACATTGTTTCCGGTAAATATTGAAATTTGAGCAAATGCTCTCGCACCAGAATAGGTAAGGATCAGATGGTCAACAGCCATCCACATATAAACTAGTTCATGTACACACAAGAATAAGCAGATCTACCATGGTTCTAGCTAGACAGTATGGTGAGTAAATGATTAGGAAATACCACATTTTCAGATTGTAAGTAGTCCTTGTCTGGTTCTGCATCAAATGCACAGGCAATGAATACAACTCTCCATGTCTATTCTGTAATATCTCCACAGCTATTATGACCCTAGATCTGTGGTCACAAATATCTTACACTGTTCCAGCAGAAAGCAAACATGATGCTTTTCAATAAAAAAAATATAACATATCACCTCTAACACTGTAGAAAAAGTTCAAACATTATTCCATATTATTCCTAGCCGTACAAAAGTCATTAGACATATCTCAGTCCACTGACTGAGCCATAAAGCAAAAAATAAATAACAGGAAAATCAGTAATCTGCATTTTCTATAGCAGATGAGAGGAAGCATGTTATTTTCTCCTTCAAATTATCTGTTTCCAAGGAAGCAGCACCTTCAGAAAATAAAACTTAGGCAGAAAAAGCCAAGCCTAAAAATGTAAAAACTCAAAAGTTATGTCAACAGCAGCAACAAAAGCAACCTGAAAGTGTGATTGCTGAAATAGTTACATGCTGTTGAAATGACTAAGGCAGGTTAGAATCAGAAATGCTATACCTAAATGAAAGTCAACTCAGTATTTCAAAACAGATTTTTAGATTTCAGCTACCACTAATGAAACAAAACTGTTCCTCCTGTAGAATATCTCTGCTCATTTTTCACTTACTTGGGATATTTTTTCCTCTGTGACTCTGAAATAGTTGCCTCCATATTCCTATGTCACCAATTTTCTCAACACTTCTTGGCCTCTAATATTAGTGTCACATGGCTTTCCATCCAGCTTATCTTCAACCCAAGGTAACAGCAGCCCCCAAGTAGAAATCTTAGTAGGAACTTAGCATCTTGAGGGAGCAGCAATGTTTATTTTGTGCTCTTTTGTTATAATATGGAATGGGCACTAATAGTAGAGAACATTTAAGCCCTAATACCAAGTTGCTTCCCATGTTGCATAAACCCCTCATGCTGTACCACCAGACTGAGCAGGAAGGGGAGTCAGTAAGGCCATGGCATCCCTCTTTTACCTTCCTCAAGGATGGACAACACAAAGTACAGGATGTTCAGGCCATAAGGCAATAGCCAGCCCACTAACCTCCAAGGACTATTCCTGAATCAGGTGTTGCTGGTGTCACTGATGGAAATTTGACATCTGAACCATTTGGCCGACTTTTAGTCATAACTTTTACCAAATACCTGAACACCACTGTTTCTTCTTCATTTTAATACTGTCACAGTGATATGTACGATTGTCAATATGCACTGGGTTTACAGATTATGTATCTTCTGCGCTTCAAAACGTATGCTGTTATTTGAATTTCACACTTCTGTTCTTGGCTTTTTACAATAAATTTCTGAAACATTTATGTTTTAGTACACTAAACTTTATGGTGAATCTTTTTACTTGTTTTTATTAACATGGTTTTAATAAAAATCAGTAAGAGCTTTCCAGTGAGTTTCAGTTCGATGTTTAGTTTGTATTTCTACACATGCCCTCATTGTTTTCATAAAAGTATTTTCTTTATTAGCCTGTGATTCTCCCTTTGAACTGCAAATTGTATTCTATACACTGTTTTTTATTTTATTTTTATTATTTGTTAACCAGGCAAGCCCATTGGGCATAAGTGCCCCTTTTCAGGGTTGCGCCCCAGAACACTGCCTGTTTAAGTGACTTGCTTAGAGACAGACAGTAGACAAACTGAGGTGGAAATACTCAAGTTCTGTGCCCTGGACTATAAGAAGCAGCTTGTTATCAGCTTGCACTTTTAATCCTCTGAGTTATCTACCACAGCAATCCTGTTAATTCTGCAAAATACCCGGTAGTGCAGCGGTAGTGTTGTTGCCTCACAGCAAGAGGTTCTCCTGTTCGATTCTTGGCTGGAGTGCAGGGAGTGCCTTCTGTGTGGAGTCTACATGTCCTCCCCGTGGTTGGGTGGGCGTTCGAAAGACATGCGTAAATGGGCGGGCCTTCGTTGAAGGTTGAACGTCAAGCTGGCACCTCGGCATTTGTGAAAATCTACTGCCAATCATTAGCAGACCGGAGTTCCGCTGTGGTGACCCCTAACTGGGAAAAGCCGAAAGACAACAACAACCATTTCAGTGGTCTATATTTAAAATGTGGCACTTATTGCCAAGATTCTGAAAAACAAATGAATTGACACTACACTACAACATGTTCAGTGTCTTGGACAACTAGGAATTTTCATGTTTCTTGATTTACTTGGCCAATCTGTACAATAATTTGCATAAAGAGTATTTCTTCTCCAAGTATTGTGCATCCTTCCTCATATCTTTCTGGGTGTTCAGATGATAAAAGACCTGCATAATGTGGAAGCAAGTCTCGAGTTCACTTTCTTTGTGATCTTGTTCTGAAGACACATATCTTAGCAAATGGATGTGATGTCTTTGTGTTTATAGCATTAGCTGGCTGTATAGCCTTAGAGCTCTTTCTATACATATACCAGTGACTATGTAAAATCCTTGGTATGTGTACATCATTTCATTAACCTATCAGACATCAGTGTAAGCTACTGTGTGTTATGAAAACTTTTTAATATGTCTGAAGGGATACAGTCAACTTCCAGGAGAGTGTTTCTGAAAACTTTTCTGGCACATGTGTACTTGGGATTATTTCAGTGGCATGTTTTTGAATAACTGTAATGAAAAAGTGGCTCCCTACCTTGCTGTGTACACACAGTCAGGTATGTAGCAAACCTGAGTGATTTACAAGAAAACAGAGAAGGTTCTGGAGAAGCATGGCTTAAGAGTAAATGCTACAAACCTGATGTGTGAAGGAGGCACTCAGTCTAGAAAAACATGACTAGAGCAGGCCAACTAGGGATTCAACATAATCCTTTAATATAACCTATTACAATACAATTTTTTATCATTAGAATTATTAGACAATACTTTATGTTTCCTGTGTTTGTTCATGGTTACTATTGTCCTGAATATGTTCTGAACCCTCCTGTGTGTAAAGTACCATACTTGTCAACTGTTCAGTAATACCAGCAGAAGATGCATCAGATCCTATAATGGTACCTATCTGCAAAACTTCCTGAGTAGCTCCAGTCTTTTCCACACCATGTGTATACTCATCAGTTTCACAGTGAATTTCCTCTTGTGGTATTTCTGTCACAATGTAATGGGTTGCACCAGGGGAGAAAGTGCTGCTGGACTGTTCGGCCATTGCCTGGACCAATTCCTCTGTTACAATGATTTGGGATATTTCCCCAGAAGAATCTACCAAATCCATGTGTTGACTATGCACACCTACTGCATGACCTTCTGCTTCTTGCATTATGATCTGTCGGCCTTCACCAGCTACCATATGTACTGTTCCTTCTTCATTCACTATTACTTGTGTGACACCTTCATTCATCAGCTCATCGGCTGCAGCTAGATCACAAACAGCAAACTGCAAAACACCCTGTACTACATCCTTGAAAGCAACTTGAGTTTGTTCATGAGATGCCGACAAAGTAGATGGATGAATAACTTGCGTCACCATTTTGACTTGCTGTGAATCTTCTGAGCTCCTTCCCACCTGATGGAACACTTTCACTTCTTCTTTCACCTGGTCATCAGGCACCACATCTTCTACGTCTTGCTGCTGGACTCCAGTTGAGAAAGATCCTTCTTGAACAGACTTTGCAGCATATCCTTGCTGTTGTGCTCTGTTTTCTACTTCATCCAGTTCTGAAACAGCACAGAGCAAAGCATCTAATGCTGAAGGAACATCTGAAGCATGAACTCTGGATTTCTGTCTGGCCATCACTCCTTGGGTCATTACTTGATGTACAACAGTTCCACTGGAATTATCAACTGTTCCTACTGCAATGGCTTCACTGGACTCCTCACCTGGAGTCTCCACTAAAACCACCTGTGTGGCGCCATCAGACAGATGTTCAGTAAGCATACTTCCAACATGGGTACCATGTTGTGTTGTGGTTATAACCTGACCGTCCTCTGTGATATGGACCACTTCGGCTACTTGGCCAGACATAGCCAAAGTCTGAAGAGTAGCTGCTGCAGCTTCCTCAACAGAAGTATCAATTGCAAAATCACCTTCAAATCCCTGAATAATTATAACTTGTTGCACTTGTTCGGCTGATTGCGGCTGGTTCTGACTGGATTTACCCATCTTTTCTTTAGCTAGACAGGACTTTGTTGCTGTTGTTGTTGTTGTTGTTGTTGCAGTGAATGGTGCAGTAGTTTCAACAAATGTTGCCCCTTGACCTTTTAACCGACATTCATAGGATTTAAAAACAATTCCTGCAAATAAATAGAAAAAAAATAATAAAAATAATTATTTAAAAAGCTTTCAAATTTATATCAATTTCACTTCAACAAAATATCATATTAATTCTTAAGCATCACAACTGTTCTGGTTGTTCAGTGAACAGCTATATTAAGCAATTTGTGAAACAGAGAAAAGTTACCTAACTAAATACAGTAATTTGGAAAAAAAGAAAACGAATAAATAGAAAAAGGACATTCGCATTTTGAGTAAACATACAATTCACATCTTTAAAATGTATAAAGAATTTCCAAACTACTTTCATATAGCCTTTAGAATCAAGGAAACTAACAGCAAGGCTACGGCTGAAAATTGCACACACTTTTTCACTCTTCTAATTTTACACAAAAACAAGTACTTTTTCAGATTCAAATATATACATATTTCATAAAAAACACTTGTTTCTCACAGCAAATACAATTCTAAAAGAATTTGTGTAAGTAGTATGCCAATATCCAGTTCAGTTTGTTCTACCTATGGTAATTTAAAACTGATGTGTAAATTATTCTCCAATCACAGCGTTATATGCAGCAATAGATAATGGGCAACCTGTACATTGTCACTCTGACTGGAGAACAAATGTTCTCCAGCAGGGTGTTAAGGTACAGGTAATGCCCTGTGAAAAATGAGTTTGCCTCTTCATGATAGCAAATTAAGCTGCTGTGAAACTCAGACTGTAATGGCACTATTTTTTTCTCTAAGGAGTGGTTTGCTTCTTAGCAAACCAAAGTGTTAAGTAAATAAAGAATAAAAGACTGTGTGTGTGTGTGTGTGTGTGTGTGTGTGTGTGTGTGTGTGTGTGTGTGTGTGTGTGTGTATATATATATATATATATATATACATACATACATACATATATGTGTGTGTGTGTGCGTGAATGAGAGGGACAGATGGCATTAACTGCAACAGGCAGTCCGGTATCACAGTTTGTTTAAAAATCAAGAGTTATGCAACCCTAGAATATTACCACATAAACCCTGTACACAAGGACAATTTACAGAAAAAAAAAGACTAGTAAAATATCTTTTACATGGCAAATGTATATTTACTCATTCTTCAGTAAAACACTGTTGTATGAGTTATAGAAGATTTACACTCTTGCTTGGCGGAAGCCATTTGTCTTGCATGATGTGGCAATTGCCATTATCTGACTGACATTAACCCACAGTGATTTACTGCAGAAATTAATGCATGGAAAATTGCTGTGCAGCAAAATCAGGCAGTGGAATAAGGTGGAGTTACTATGCCTTGATTTTATTTATTTTTCTATATCTGGGGATGTGTTCATTTAATAATGTTGATGCTACGTGCAGTGTGTGTGTGTTGTGTGTGTGTGTGTGTGTGTATGTCTTTCTAACTATGTATATGTCTGTCTTTCTATGTGTATGTTTGTGTGTCTGTGTTTCTGAATGTGCGTGTGTGTGTAGACATTAAATATTTACATAACTTCTATTTTTGATGTAAATTACTTCCCCAAACAATTACAGATACTATATCAAGTTTGAAACATTAGGAGGAGGAAATATTTTACATCAAAAATTAAAAAAACAAAACATAAAACAATAACGTAAATTAAAAAAATGTAATACATAGCCCATTCACTAAGGGCAATAATGTTTGACAGGGTGTGTGTTACTGTGGAAATAATGCCCTTCCAGGGGTGAAAGGCCCTCTGCCTGTGGCACTGGGTCTTAGAACATCCATTGGCATGCATTGTTTCCACAATAACACATATCCTGTCAGGCATTACACCTTGCTTGTTGGAACATAAGAAGCACTGATCTAAAAGTAAGCCTCTTTATTATTAAAGATGTAATCTTTCTCATCTCAGCTAGACATTTATAAATATTTATTCTACAGACATAACAAAACCCTTATCTGAAGACCCACTTCTGAAAAGTGGACTGAAAGTTGTCTTAATGGGAAAATAAACATGGATAACACAGAGACTTGAGTGAGCCACCAAGCTGTTCTTCACTTTTTTATATTTAATATGTTGTAACAAATATTAAAAGTAAATGAATATTCAAACAACCTCAACTCAATACATTCATATAAAGCACAAAGCAATATTTCCATATAAAACCTTGAAATCCCTACTCTCACTCCTTAGCCATAACAAAGCTCCAATGCTATCCAGTGACTAATTTACTTTTTTTTCATGGACTAAGTAGCCATCGAAGTATAAGGTAAAGTTATGATTGGAGACATAGGAAGTTTTACTTGCTTCAATGTATTAGCAGTTAAAAAAGGAATGCAAAGTATCTAACAGCTTTAAAAACTGCAACACACCTCGTGCTCCATACAAATGGCAGCCAGAAGTGAAGTGCACCCTTAATAAACTATCAGCTTTGGCAGATGTTAAGACACTTTGATCTGACACATTCATTCTTATCTATGTGCCAGTCTGAAGTGTGTTACAGCTTTCAAAACTATTAGTAGGCTTCCAGTGCAGTTCTCTGACTGCAATCTGTGTGGCACTGTGATTTTTCATCAGTAACAGAAGAACCTCACACAAGTTTGTTGTAGTTACATTCTTATATATGAACCTTGCTATAACATTTTATTTATTTTGGAGCAAAACTGGCACTTTCCATGTATCACACAGAAAATATTCTTTATAATAACTAATATTTGTAAACTGTCATATATTTCTTTCCTGTCCTGGGCGTAAAATACTATGATGCAAAAGTTAACATGCAATCAACGTGCAGTGTTTACAGTCTTGCATGCTGCTGCTGTGTAGTTTGTATCAGGAAGTCTAGTGTCTGCAGTACAACATGCTACTGTACAGATTTATCATGATGTGTTGTGTCTGTAGGACTACATGCTGCAAAGTAAATATGATCATGATGAGGTGTGCCTGCAGTACTACATGCTGCTGTGTAGATATATCATGACGTGCTGTGTCTGCAGTACAACATGCTACTGTGTAGATTTATCATGACGTGATGCGTCTGCAGTGCAACATGCTACTGTGTAAATCTATCATGTTGTGCTGTGCTTGCAGTACAACATACTGCATTGTAGATTTACCATAATGTGCTGTGCCTGCAGTACTACATGCTGCTGTGTAGATTTATCATGATGAGCTGAACCTGCAGGACTACAATCTGCTGTGTAGATTTATCATGATGTGCTGTGCCTGCAGTACAACACGCTGCTGTGTTGATTTGTTATGACATACTGTGTCTGCAAGACTACAAGCTGCTGTGTAGATTTATCATGATGTGCTGTGTCTGCAGTACAACAAGCTGCTGTACAGATTTGTCATGACATACTGTGTCTGCAGGACTACAAGCTGCTGTGTACATTTATCATGACGTGCTATGTCTGCAGTACTAAATGCTGCTGTGTAAATAATAGGAAGTGCTGTGTCTGCAGTACTAAATGCAGCTGTGCAGATTGTGTTATGAAACAAAGCAAAACAAAAAAAATTATATTTGGAATCTCACAAAAGCTTAAAAAAAGCAACTAAAAGTCTTAACATAGCAGATAAAAATGCTACCCCAAAAGAAACAACCCTATCCTTTAACCAAGGACGAACTATCCTTTAAATACCTAAGTTTATGGCCTAATGAGTCAATTAACTCCATAACCACAATGAAAACACTTGGAAAAAGATCAGTTTATTCTGGTTCTGTTAATTTCTAGACCAGCTACAGTTCTAAGAGGTAAGGAAGTCCTCTTTGTTCATCTTGAATATGGGCTCCCATAACAGCCACAACCGCTTAAAAATGCAATCACTCTAGATTCAGCTGAAAACAAAATCTGAAAATTCATTTCCAACTCCTCCCTCTGGAACACCAATACATCACCCTCTCCAAAGCCAGATGACTCCCAATCTCTGAGAGAACTGAGCTACTCCTAGGGTCTCATCTTTTCAAACTACTTCAGCCAGGTACCTTCATACTTCTTGCTGCCAAACTTCATAATAAAACCACACCCACAACTTCCAAACCCTCCCCAATTAACTCCCCCACTCAGACCCCCAAACCAAACTGCAGTGTACCAGACACTCCTTTTCCATTTTTCCATCCACACTCTCACAATCCCTCCCCACTCACCTAAAAGAAATCTCCTGTTTCCCCACTTTCAAAGCACAACAGAAAAGATGCCTCCATCAAAAATATGACTGCAATGCTTTTTCAATGCACATATCACCTAACTCCTCCCTCACTTACACCACTTCTGTTTTGACCCACTGTTCTTACTCACTGTTCACCTCCCATATTTACTTCTAAAAATAATCCACTTTTGGTTTTCTGTTCTGTTACTAATATTTTGTCATTGTCTCAATTGTTTGCAGAACTCTATACCTTCTGTGATTACTCCAGATCTGTTTTATTTTTTTTTTTACGAATTACTTTACCCAGCTTGTGTCTGCAAATGGTTTACTGTGATCAGTACACCATGCTGGTAAACAAACTAATTAAAGAAATAATGAATATTTTACAACTAATTAATCAGTAATACATATCTACTTTGCGAGGATTACTATCACAAGATCACAGAAAACAAAATTAATACTACAATGTCTGATTCTATATTGTAAATTACTGTATATGCAACCCATGATGTGGGAGGAGGACTTTGCTCCTCATGTCTCTTATTTAATATATTAATTCCACAGGTACTCGATCATGGAGATGGACAATACCATGATGAAATTTTCACAATATCTCTAAGATTATGCAGTTCATGGTGTTATCATACTTAAATATGAGGAATGCTGAGTGCTTTGCCTGCCAAACTGGGGTTGCAGGGGGTTTGTCCTCTTGCAAAAACACATTTCAAGCTATAGTTGAAAAGTCCAGAATCCTGAAGATACATAACTATTTAGGACAAGCTATTAATGAAATTTCCAGTACAACCTACAAAAAACTAAGTTGTTTTTCGCACTGTAAGCTTACGTAAAGAAATCCAAATATTTTGTTTGGCACTTCCAATTCTTTTTTCCAATATGCCACCTGTCCTAGTTCCCTCTTTAGGGAAAGTGCCTATTCTCTGTGAAGTGTTCACCGAATAAGGCAGTCTTGAGTTGCAAAGCAAATTATTTAGATTGTTGGAGTTCCTAAAGCCAAATCTTGGTTTATAGCCAACAGTATCCATTGTCTTAGAGTCAACAGTTAATAGCTGCCAAGTTTTGTTAATAATGTCACAGACTAAATTAACATCATTGGTAAACTTAGTCAAAATCTCAACCCACAATGTGAATGAGGCCTCCTTACTTGTCCCTTAGTCACATGTCTGTAACCATCAGAATAAAAAGGTTTAGCCTTTTTATTTCTGTTGGTCACAACCTGGTAACTAATGCTGTTTCTTATTATAATCTCTAGCCAGAAACTGTTGAGCAAGTAACTCCATATTCTTTTCACAGTCATCACTGTCAGTACAAAGTCTAGATATTCTAGTAAATTGCCCCTTGTTATGAAATACCAGAACGAGAAATCCTTCCTCTGGGGCAGAACAGCAAACTATCAGCTGCTTCATCCCATGCCCCACTCCTCTCCCAGTGATCTTTCTGGTGATTGAAGCTTCTTCACAAACTTGTTTTATAAGAGACTACAGAGAAGCAGCAAGCTGACTAATGACACTGGATTCATACTTTGGATGAATCAAAACAACGCTTCTAACAGTAATTCTAATGTGATTAAAATAAAAGAGCAGAATTAAATGGAAGGTGTTCCAGCGAAAATGAAACCGTCCAAACAGGTCTACGTCAGATGATCCAGTTATCAGAAGATGGGAGGCTGGCATAATGGTTAAGGTGTTTACCTTACTGACATAAGGTGCAGGATTTGATTCTCATATGGGTGTTTGTCTAGGCTTAAAATTGTCCACATGGGCAGTTAGCCTAGTACTAACCTTTGAACCTATACAGTCGAGACCATAGGATCAAGTTTCCGAAAACTTGATCATCAAAAGAAAACACAAAAGTCTACACTTTTTACATTTTTTGTAGGGGGGGGGGGTTGTGCCCCCCCTGCAAATTACATATAACAACTCTGAGATCACAGTACAGTGAGGAAAAGGGTAAAATTCCCGATTCGCACTATACCTCAATCTTCATTCGAAACCTTTGGGTTTTCAAAAACACGATCATATGGTCTCGACCATATGAATTTTGAGTTTCTGAAAACTCAGTCAACTGATAGGGACCCATCAAAACATATAAAAAATTAATGCAAGAACTACATAAAGTAATTTAACAAAATTAATTAAGTCTTACTTCAAAGAACCACAAAAAGAATATTTACATCAATGAAAAAGATGATTTTAAGTCTGTTTAAATCAAAACAAGTTTTAGGCAATCTCCCATACAAGTTGAACTTCAAAGTCAGGATGTGTGTGTTTGTGTGATTGAATGCCTGGGTGATGAGTTTCAGAAAATAGCATAAAGATAAAAAAAAAAATTAACAGCACACGCCACTAACAATTTTGAAGCACTTCTGAAACAGTGATTTTCGAGTAATGCCATTTTTAAAGCAATTTCAGGAAACCACAATTTGCATGCATAAATGCAGACTGTCTTAACAATTTCCAACAGATGTAACAAGAATGCTCATTTTGTGGACTCAGTGCAATGCTCAGCAAATACAGCATTGTTTGTAGAAAGGAATACTGGCATCTGTTAGGCTATACAAGTGCCTCTTCTGTTTTGCAACTGAGTGGGAAGTCTCAAGTGTGTTATGTTACTGGGTGAATCCCTTGCAGCACTGCGAATTACACCATTTTACACTGCTGACTTGATGTGTTTGAAATCAGAGGTGAGTTCACCGACGTCCCAGACCATTAAAGTAAACTGCATGGGTAAGTACAGCTGTCAGTAATGGGTGTGACAAACCTTAACTACAGTAGCACCTTAACCTTAGCTCAATTCAACCCCAGCTATTATATCACATTTCATAATTGTGATTGCAGGCCCTTCTTTTGATTCAGCAATTTAATAACTTCGAGTGCTGTCAGTAATGCTTTGATAAATGGATCCTATAAAATATAATGGCTTCAGTCAGACTAAGGATTCATCCAAGGAAGAGCCTTCCGTTTCAGCCTTAATGAGTTAATGCTGATTTATGTAGAAGTTCAAGTGTCATTAATACTAATGGGGAACATTGTCTGTAACTTCAAATATTAACAGGAGCATGACCAACAAGTTGTTAAAGAAACCGTTAAATACAACACAGATGTTCACATTTTCAGTTTTGCTAATATTTTTGTCACACTTCTGAGAATGCAGTATTTTGATGTCATTAAACACTTTTTAGTGAGTTTTAATACCTTTGATATGCTGTTACTGTTGCTGCATTCTCATCACGCTAGTTATGACATTTTGCTCATGCTGGTTAAGGGTAAATTACTGAATTCTGAAAGTCCCAGGTGCAGTCGCTTAACATACTTTAATAGTTTTACTAAAATTAACAAAAAATGTGCTTTTCTTTGAACATAAAGCTTCCAAAGAAAGTGCTATTACCAAGTACAAAAAAAAATGCAGTAAACAGGGCCTTCAGAGAGAAGTTCTTTCTATAATGACATCCATAAAATACACAAATGGCACTTTTAGTACCATCCTGAATATGGCATTTTCGGTGCTCTACACACACTCTAAATGGTTTGATCATACAGCATAATACTCCACTGGGTTTATAGAACAATCAATGTTCCATAAAATGATGTATTTATCCAATAGTAGGCTCAGCAGTCATTGGAGTATGGCACTGTAGTATAGCAAGTACAGTGCAGCTAAATAATGTATACACACACACACACACACACACACACACACACACACACACACACACACACACACACACACACACACACACACACACACACACACACCTCATCTAATACACCTCGTCTAATATTACTTCAACAGCTTCAACTCATTTGTGCCAAATAATCTGTTAGATACCATACCTGGCTTCAAAAGAAAAAAAAAATGTGAAAAATGACATGGAATTAATAGAGAATGAACCTCAGTTACAGTGAGGATTCACTGCATCTCAGCTAGAGAAACCAGGAGTCACAAAACAATTCTGCAAAAGACAGGCATAACATACCAGATAAAGACAGTGCTTAACACATCTGCAGATTTTTTAATATTGACTGAACATTTATCCGTGTTAAGTAACATGTACATACGTCTTCATTTTAAAGTTAAAATCCGTGTCCACTGCTTGACTCAACTGCTGCTAACACAAAACATGACATTTTAAGACCACGGGTAAGTATGTAAGTAAGCCTACAATTACTCATGCAATACTACTGTGCATATCCCTGCCACCCCGATCATATTTGCTTTACAGCTGTTTTAAGTATTTATATACTTTGGAGTTCTGGCAGTATTTAGACAATGTAACCAGCAACTTTCATTTGCCTGAGAAAACACTGTTTTTTTCTATAATACACTCATCTGAGACCTATATGTTTGGATTTGGGTTATGATTTATTCATGCAGTAGTGACTTGCCAACAGCTTAATCTCTAACAAAATAAATCAATTTCAGTCTTGTAACAATTAAGAATTTGTATTTTCTACTTACAAGATTGAGCAATACTGCAGGTCTATGCTGATTAATTGGCTGTAATCACTTAATTGCTTGTAATCACTTAAGTAGCAAAAATAGCTTTTTGTAATTGTTTGTTTTCAATGTGGTGCTCATTTCTCACATCACGAAAGCAGAAAAAGAAAGGAAATGTCATTTTTAACATAGCAGGAAGATGATATGCTGCACAATGTTTAAAACAATGTTATTTCATTCCTTCAGTCATAAAACAATAGCCACTGGTTGCATCCCTGCTAAGCTTAATTGAAAATGCTACCTGACGTGTTTTCAAATAAGGACTCATTAATTCAGAAAATGCAACAATCAGTTATGAAAATACAACACAGCATTCTTGATTGCTCATAAAATAACACCGGTATTTATTCTAGACAATACCTCTCAAATATCCCTGATTTTCAAGGAAGTCCCTAATTCTGTCTCAGCATTTTGACCTTCCCCTCCTAAAAATCAGCAAATAATGGCAGTCATTAGAGTCAAATACTTGTTAATGCTTTAGAAAATGCACATTAAAGTAATCTTATGCTATCAACTATATTAATGTAACATTTAAAAGTGTCCCTGATTATTTCTGTATATGTTCCATATTCTGAAGATAAGAGTCTGACAGTTATGCAGAAGATCGAGTCTTATGGAGACTTCATGTGATATAATGCATCACAGAAGCATTTTTAATTCCAAACTTCAAATAAATGGGACTCCAACAAGTTTAGCTCCACTAAAAAAATAAAATGACTCCCCCACTGCTTATGTCTCACATATTGTATAAGACAAAAGTGGGTTCATTTGCACTCAGTGCTGTACATTCTGCAGATTAAAAGAACACTATTAGTCTCCAAACTACATATAATTCATTATCTAAACTGCATTTTACACTTTACTATATTGTGCAGTAGGATAATGGCTGAACATTGCTTTACTACCATACTGATGATCTAACATCAAATTCCAGCTGTTTACATTTCCTGGCTGTCCTCTTTCCTTCTCACCAGAATAGCTTCTGAACTCCTGAAATACTCCCAAAAATAACAGAGTCACCATTAATAGTCAGGTTAGAACAGAGCATTTTACTAGGCTAAGAGGACCAATTAACAGTTATATGAATTCAGGAAGTGTGACCTACAAGAAAGTCAACGAATCGGGGCAAAGCAAAGTTAATCAGAGCTTCAACATATACTGCACTTGCCAAAAAAACAACAAGCGTAGGATGAATTCAGCAACATTATAAGACTTTTTGAGGAAGCAAGCAATTACTCACTGACTATGAATGCTTATCTAATAAAGATTTTGGAAAACACTATTCACCAAGTGTGTATAGTGACCTCAAAATAACATGCAGCAGACAGCACAGTCATGTAGAGTTCACAGTTGCTGTCTCACAAACCTGACTTCTTCAGTTCAGTTCTTGGCTGTGGTGCCTTTTATGACGAGAATGCATGCCCCCCCCCCCTTTGTTAATGTGGACTTTTTGATCTTCTGGTTTCTTCTCACATCTCATAGGTCAACTCCCAAATGGGTTGAATGTGTTTGTGTGTTGAATTAGTATTTGTGTACATTTTGTGAAGACCTGGATTATTTTTTCTTCTCTGCTTTGCTCTAGCTACATGTCTGGGATAGGATCTGGCTCCCCCATAACCCTGAACTGGATTAAGAAGCATATAGTCTGTTCTACAGACACAGCACCTCATAATAAATCTACACAGCAGCATGTTGTACTGAGAATGAATAAATGAATGAATGAATGAATCATTTGTAGCACACTAAATGACAAAAAAAAAAAAATAGAAAGAGATTCAAGACCTTGAACTTTAACTATCAATAAATGCAAACTTGAATTTGGTCATCACTGAAATCAATGCAGTATATTCCATTTCCTGAGAGCTTGGTACAATCCTCATGGCATACCTACTTATTTTCAGAATAATCCGGAAGCTTTCTGATGGTTAGACAGTAAGGTAGCTCAGTAGTAATGACTTCTATTTCATAGTTCCAATTTCCTCTATGTATATATTTTTCCCTCACTTTTCAAAATATCACTTCGACTGACTAGTCTAAAACATCTCTACATATTGCACTTACTATTGCCCTTCTGTTTACGTTAACAATACTAAGAGCTCCAAAAGTTGAGATCACATACTTATTTGTCCATTTACTGGGCAAGCAGCTTGTTCAGGTTTCCACAACATAAACATGAGGTCTAAATCACTACACCATGCTGTACACCCTTTATATACCAAGGAGATAGTTTACAATTTCATTATTTGATTTTTCCCCCAAACTATATAGCTGTGTCTTGGATTCTCACTGATCAACATATGCCAGCCAACAGTGACTTTCCACTAGCCTCTTAAGATGATACAATGTAGTTGGTGGCATCTTACATAACAGACTAAGTTTAGGAATTCCACCAGTAAGCTCAACAAAAGTCTATATGCAAAATATAATCCATTACATTTGCATTTTCGTTTTTAGCCACTACACTGCCAGAACATGTGCCAGTCTACCCTCAGCCCATTGGGAACTTGGAAATAACTTAACTGACTCCCTTATAGCACAGAGAAAGGGACTGAGACCCCATTTAGCAACATATGTGCAAACAAATATCCTTCAATCATTGTGGTCCTAATACTGTGATAACTAGAATGTACTGCCTAACTAAAATGCTATCCTTGTGAATAGTCTGTGTATTAGTTTCTCTCAGGGCTTGGAGACCCGCAAAGGACTCCTGAGAGTGTTCATCTCCTATTCCTACCCACCCCTTCTTACCTACTAATGCTTCTTAATCCAGTTTAGGGTTATGGGGGAGCCAGATCCTATCCCAAACATGTAGCTAGAGCAAAGCAGAGAAGAAAAAATAATCCAGGTCTTCACAAAATGTACACAAATACTAATTCAACACACAAACACATTCAACCCGTTTGGGAGTTGACCTATGAGATGTGAGAAGAAACCAGAACATCAAAAAGTCCACATTAACAAAGGGGGGGGGGGCATGCATTCTCATCATAAAAGGCACCACAGCCAAGAATTGAACTGAAGAAGTCAGGTTTGTGAGGCAGCAACTGTGAACTCTACATGACTGTGCTGCCTGCTGCATGTTATTTTGAGGTTACTATACACACTTGGTGAATAGTGTTTTCCCTAGCTTTAGTTCTGCTTTTTACTACTCTCTGCCCACTAGAGGGCACTGTTAACACTGGAAATAGTAACTCCCCTTGCAAATCCACCTCAGCTCACCTTTTAACTGCCCCAGCTACACTTCTGACATATTATCACACTACCAGCAAGAGCCTGCTCTGTTAACTGGAAACGGTCTGGGTGCTCAAACTATCTGGTTCTTCAATCCCTATCCCACCTCCAGTACCCCCTAGCCTGAGCCTGGCATACCTTCCTGCATAAACCATTTCTGATTAGTTTCTTGATCACCCACTTATCTCATACAACATGGCCAGCCCGCTACGCTCAGGGTCGCTCTGCTCCCCTATCCTACCCCCATTCCCACCCACCCCTGACATCAATTTCCTTTATTCTATCCCCAGCAAACCACTCCCTACACACTTCTCCCTCCAGCCCCAAACCTCCACTCACACTCCTCCTATCTTCACCCCCTCCCCTCCCTACCCCCACTTATTAACAACTGAATAGCCTCACCTTCATCAGCTAACAACTACCTAATGCACACTAATTTCATCTGATCCTACCTTTATATTCTCACCTAATCTTTCTTCTGCAACTAACCCATTCCTCCTCTACTAGATTATCACACTGTACTATGACTCCCCTTCACCCTCCTCCTAACACTTCTAACTACTTCTACCCTATCTAATAGGGCCTCTCCTCTTACAGCTTCCCCCTGAAATCCAACTACCAGTCTCCACCCTCTATCAATCCACCAGTATTCCCACAACTCCCTCATTCCTTCATAACTATCGCACCTTCGACTCTCTCAACAGCCTTGCCTCTAAGAACAAGGACTATTACCTGGAAGCTCAACTTCCCTAAAGTAAAATCAAAGTATTACTTATTTGACATCCCTACCCCACTTCCTATTCCCAATCTCCTCACCCTTCTTCTAGCAGGTGACATCCACCCCAATCCAGGGCCAGTCCTCCCCCTACCACCAACAGTATCACCACACTGTACACCCCTCCCTACTCCAATATCCCCAAAAAATACATCTCCATATTTTCAGTTAATATGAGAAGCATAATGAACAAAACCACAAAATTCCACTCCTGGGTATTCCAACACTCCCCACACATCATAACCCTCAGTGAAACATGGTTAAAATCCAATATTCCAGACAAAGACATCCTCCGTCCTGGCTATAACATTATATGGCTAGACAGAAACCCCAAAAAGGAGGTGGCATTGCCATCATGTTCTCAAACCACCTTACAATTACCCCTCTAACTATCTCCTCCCCTCCAACTTCCCCGGCAGAAGTTCTCATTGTAAACTGTAAACTAAATACTCACAACTCTTTTAACATAGCTGTAATCTACATACCACCAGGTGACAACATAGCAGCACTAGAAAATATATTTTTATCACTCAGCAAAGAACTCCAAAATGAAACTATTGTCATGGGTGATGCTAACATTAACTGGTTAACCCTCTGCTCTGAATCTCCCTCCTCCTCCATTACTCTTCTTGGTTTCACCCAACTAATAGTCACACCTACTTATACTAGCAAATCCTCTACTCATTCCTCCATACTTGACTGGATTCTAGTACCCTACCCTCAGAAATATCAGTTCCCAGAAACTGCTCCAGATACACTTAGTGACCACTGCCCAACTAAAGTCCTCTGTTTCATTCCTCACATGTGTAGACCACATAAGATCAAAGCATGTTGCAAATTAACACACTTTGACTCCAAGTTAAACAGCGATCTCTCAAGGATCAGCTGATCATTCCTTAGACAGTTATCCATTGATGAAGCTGTATTAGAATTTAAATGCATATTCCTTAACATACTCAACTCCCTAGCCCCCATACACAACATTAGAATAAAAGCAGTCTGATCCTCCCAGCTAACAAATACCACCCACTCCCTAATGACTCAAAGGGATAAAACCTGGAAGCTCTGGAATAAAACTAAACTCCCCTCCCACTTCCAACAGTACAGACAACTATGCAACCTTGCAAAGAAAGCCATCACCACTGGTAAGAGAAACTGCTACACAAACCTCCCTCAATCACACCTTAATAACCCAAAGAAGTTCTGGCATACAATTAACCAAACCCTTCATCCAGTCAACCCCTCCTCACCCCATTCTAACACTACAAATACACTTCTCCAAACCGC
The DNA here is from genome assembly GCF_019279795.1 of Protopterus annectens. Lineage (NCBI taxonomy): Eukaryota > Metazoa > Chordata > Ceratodontiformes > Protopteridae > Protopterus > Protopterus annectens. Next base: position 841,734,422 of record NC_056732.1, read on the forward strand.
CACAGACTTTAACTCCTATTTTATAGACATCATCAGTAAATTAACCAACCATCCTAACTCCAACACCACCATCCTACTTACCAGTCCCTTAAAATCTTCCAACACTTCCCTAACTTTCTCCCTAAAAACAGTATCCACCAACTAAATTAGGTCCTTGCTTCTTAATCTTAAACCCTGCTCCCCCTCAAAAGACAGTCTCCCCTCACTGTTTCAACAGAAGGCAGACAACTCTCTTGCACTTCCCATCTCTATTCTCATTAACCGGACCATTACTGAACTCAAAGTTCCTGCTATTTTGTAAAAAAATTATACACCCTACCCATTCATAAAGGAACTCGCCAACTTTAGGCCCATTGCTATACTATCACCTCTCTGTAAGATCTTGAAAAAATGTGTACACAAACAAATCCTACAACACCTAATATAAGCAAACTTAATCACCCCTACTCAATATGGCTTTCATCCACACCATAGCACCTCTACTGCTCTCATTTCCTTCACTCATACCATTTCACAAGCCAGAGACCAGAACAAACTAGTCTTTTGCCTCTTTCTTGATCTCTCAAAAGCTTTTGCCACTGTCTCCCACCTCCTTCTCTTAAACAAAACTCTCTGCACTAATCCTATCCACCTCTACTATCTCCTGGTTCGCCAGCTACCTCAGCAATCATTTCCAATCTGTTAAATGGCTTTCTATCTCCCCTGAACTTCCCATAAATATGGGGGATCCCCAAGGTTCTATACTGGGCCCACTACTATTTACTATTTTCACCAATCAGTTATCTACCTCCACACCACTATCATCACTGGTACAATATGCCGATGACTCTACAGTCATCACCATAGCCGATATGCTCTCTGATCTGCACACTACAACCCAAAACTCCCTTTCATCTATTGAAAACTGGCTCAACCAGAACCACCTAATACTAAACCCTATGAAACCTAAACCTTTGCTCTTCATCCCAAAAACTACGTATCACCTTAAAACCTCTTTTGCTACCTCTTCCCTTAACAATACTCCTATCATAGTCGACTCTCATACCAAACTATTTGGGTCATTATCGATAACCAGTTGAAATTTAACCTACATGTTCTCAGTAACATTAAGAAAACCCACCATAAACTTGGTCTCCTTTACAGGAATAAAAACTTCCTATCCAGCAAAGCCAAGACTGCCCTATCCCACGCCTACCTACTCGCAACCCTTCTCTATGGCACTCAAATCCTCATCAACATACAAACCACACTTCTCTCTAAACTTGAGCCCACCTACAACAAAGTGGCCAAATTTGCTGCTGAACAACAGCAGGTACAAGTACGACTCAGTCATTGTCCACGCTGGTGTCAACGACCTGAGACGTACCTCCTTGGACTACATGAAAAGGGATGTCGAGGAGCTCTCTGATTATGTAGCCCAGGCAGGTATGACCCTGACCTTGAGCAGTATCCTACCTTCACCTAGAATGATGCCACAATACAGTGATAAGATGATCAGCTTTAATAATTGGCTTAAATTCTGGTGTCATTCAAAGGGGATCCAATGTCTGTCTGCCTGGGATGACATGCTGGACAAGCCACGCTGCTCAAGGGACGGCTTGCACCTGTCACCCTGGGCTTCCGGATATTGGCAAAGGCTCTTGCCACCCCATAGTGCCTTTTTAGGCAAGGCTCAAATTCTAAACCTACCACCCTAGAACACCAAAAGGAAAAAACTAAGGGTAATGCTGCTCAATGCCAGAAGTCTCAATCTCAAGATGCACGCACTCGAGGCCCTTCTCAATATGGAGAACATCGATGTCTGTGCTGTGACAGAAACCTGGTTCAAGGCTCCTGAGAGCACCCCAGCAGTAACAGGTTTCACCTCATATCATCGTTCCGCCCCAAAATCCGGACAACACCAAGAAAGGAGGGGTGTCCATATTCATAAAGGACACCCACACCTCAAGGTTGGTGGCAACGCACGATGCATCGGAGACCATCCAGGTGCAATTAACCATAGGCAAGACTGCTCTGCAATTTGTAGCATGTTACAGGCCACCCTCTCAAACTCAGGAACCTCACATGGCCTTCCTGAAAACATTGGAGGGATAAATGTATCTCCAAACACCATCATACTAGGTGACTTCAACTACCCTAATATAGACTGGGAACACTACTCAAGCCCGAACACTCTAACCCAAAGATTCCTGGAGTTCATAAACTCAAATGCCATGGAACAACTAGTCACCATCCCCACAAGAGGTGAAAACATACTTGATCTCATCATCACGAACATGGGATCAAAATGTTCAGCACCGAAGTATACCCTCACTGGTGAGATCAGATCATAAACTAATCTCGCTGGAGGTCCTCATCCCGCCCCACCTGAAACAAAAAGACCACAGTGAAAAACTTCTCAAAAGCCGATTTCACACTTCTAAAAACTAGTGTGGTCTCCTTTAAGGCCCCTGAGCCAGTGGTAAACATTACTCAAACCGCTGAATCACTTACAAATGCCTTCTACCAGCACCTACAGGACTGCATGGATCAGGCAATCCCAAACAAAACTAAGACTCTCTGTACCAAAGGCAAGCGTCCAGTCTGGTGGACCCCAGCCATAAACAAGCTCTACAACAAAAGGAGGAAGCTACTACAAGATAGAGCAAAATCCTTGAAAGGTAAGACACCTTTGATCATTATAAGTAAAAACTAAGAGCTCTCATAAAATCATCCAAGGCAAATTTTGAGAGAAAAATCGCCAAGGACTCTAAAGACAATCATAAGGCCTTCTTTAGCTATGTTAGAAACCTAGGAGGAAACTCCCAGATATGCTCAGAATTAGTTCAAAATGATGTGAAAATTACTGAACCTACACACATTGCTAACATACTGGCTGACAGGTTCAGTGCAAACTTCTCCCTCCCCCAAAAGGAGAGATATCTATTCCAGAGGATTGTAGCCCCCAAACATCTCCAACGCCCAGGTGAGAACTGCCCTCACTAAGGCAAAACACAGCATCCATGGGACCGGATGGTGTCCCCGGCTGTGTGCTTCATGAACTCAACGAGGAATTAAACCCACAGTTAGGACAGCTGTTTAATCTTAGCCTCACCTCAGGATACGCACTCAAGGAGTGGCGACTGGCGACTGTGGTCCCACTTCATAAGGGCGGTGCCTCCACAGACCCTGGAAATTACCGCCCATTAGCTTGACAAGCCTTATCTGCAAAGCCATGGAGAGGATCATAATGGAACTCATAAATAAAGACATAGGGAACTTGCAGACTTTGGATCCAACCCAGTTTGGCTTTGTCAAAGGCAGATCCTGCCTCTTAAACTTGGTTGACTTTTTCGAGACAGTCACCAAGGCCATTGATGAGGGAAAGGCAGTCCATACAGCCTACCTCGACCTGGCAAAGGCCTTCACACAATACCCCACTCAGGTATCATCGAAAAACTCATCAGCTTGAATGTAAACCCATACATCACAAGATGGGTTGCAAACTGGCTAAGCGACAGAACCCACAGGGTCAGAGTTGCTGGAGCCATGTCAGACTCAAAGCCTGTCACAAGTGGTGTCCCACAGGGCTCAGTCCTGGGTCCACTCTTGTTCGGCATCTACTTTTCTGAAGTACAAGCAAACACAGGAGGGTTATGGCTGACAAAGTTTGCAGATGACTGCAAACTGGGCGCCATAGTCAAAAACACATCTGACACAGATATCCTCCAGAAGGGCCTCACAGAAATGGATAACTGGTGCCAGAGCCATGGCCTGAAGTTAAACGCCAAAAATGCATAGTCATACCCTTCGGGAAAAACAAGGTTACCCCTAGCTACCATATAGGTGACAATCCACTGAGCACAGAAAAGTCATCAGGGATCTGGGGACCCAAGTTGGCAGTAGTCTTCGCTTGACACTCATGTTGCTAAAGTAGTTAGGAAAACCTTCTATATCGCCCACCTGATCATGAAGGGATTCACATCTAGATCAAGGGAGGTCATCGTCCCTGTACTCATCACTCATTAGACCTATGATTGAGTACAATGCCCGCTCGAATGTATCTGACCAGACACCTGATGCAGCTTGAAAGGCCCCAAAAGTTCCTCACCAAAAGGATAAAGGGTCTCAAAAATATGTCTTATGCTGCCCGACTGAAAGAACTCCAGCTTTATTCAGTCTCATACCGCTTGCTCAGAGGTGACCTGTGCCTGACATATAAGGCCATGTCAAACCCAGATTTGATGAATATGCTTCACCTCAAAAATCTAGATCCCTCAGAACCACAAGGGCGGAGACTTAAACCTTGACACGGTTATAAATAGAACGTGCTGGAGGGACAGATTCATCACCCAGAGACTCCCTATGCTGTGGAACAAAATCCCGGTACATGTGAGGCAGAGCACCTCGCTGGCCTTGTTCAAGAGGAATCTTGACCAATGGATGGGAGATCGCAGATATACCCCAGGGATTACTTCAGTGTCACTGCTTGACAGAGGCACAGAAAAATGATAGGCATAGTTTTTATTCAAACTAAAGGGGTGGCGAAAGCCACATAACTATGGGCTAGGCTTATAAATGCCCTTGGGCAGATAGCCTAGTATGAACCTATGAACCTATGAACCCTACCTTTCCCATCACTGCTTAGCACTCAGAAAACTAAACTGGTTAGAGCTTCCCTACCACCTTCTTCTCTCACAGCTTCAGATAATTCATTCAATTCTGCACAAGCCCTCTTTCTGCCCCATCATTACCTCTATCATCTCCCCCTACTCTCCACCTAGAACTCTTTTAGGAGCTCAGAACAACATCTCCTCTCTATATACAAGCCCAAAATCAAAAATGGCAAGAACCTTTATAGCTGCTCCTCAGCTGAAAGCTGGAATAAACTTCCATTGGACATTCGAAATATTAAGCCTAAATACCAGTTCAGAAATGCTGTAAAAAAACACCTACGCAATATTTGGCTATGTCAGTGTAATCTTCCCCCCAAATGACTTTTACTCGCTCCCTCCTTGCCTAACACCTTTCTCCCTCACTTATACCACCCCTCTCCCCTCCTCCTGACTAATGTTTCACTCCTTTCCCCCTCAGTAGCTAATTAGCTATTTAGCTGAACTCACGATGATGAACATACATTTTTTGGACTCGTGATGATGAACATAATTTTTTCTACACTGTATTCCAGCAGGTGTTACTATTTATCATTTTAAATCTATTTGTCTATTATTGTAAACTTTGCTTAATTTTTGTACTCCTAGTAACTATTGTACATGTAGAAATGTATCCTGTGTATATGCTCTAATAGTTATGTAGATATGTTCGTGGAGCTTTTCTCCCCGGGTCTCCACTGAAAAAGGGCTACAGCCCAGCTGGACTAACCTGGTCAACAAATGTCAAATAAATAAATAAATACTATAAAACCGACATTAGTTTCTTAGGTTCTTGTATCACTCCCTTTTAACATTTTAACTAAAAATACATACTACTCTGCCAGTTCTGCATTATCAAAGTGCCAGAACAGGCAGGGACATTTTGTCAGAAAACCTTTAATGTGGTTAAAGTTTGCACTAGCAACACCAGAGGCTTTCAACAAAAGGAGTGCCAGATTGTGTGTGTTTACTTACCTGATCTTCTACACAAAGGGAAATGCATCCCAGGGAAATTCAAGCTGCGCTGAATGGTGCTTATTAAAACCCAAATAAAGTATATCACAGATATGTGAAAAGTCATCAGAACCAAAACTGGATTGTTTCAGGTGTTGCTACATGTAAAAAGGATGTCACGGATGAATAACCACCACTGCAATTTCCAGGGGTTACTTCATGAACATGAAGCATGTGAAATGCACAAAAGAACTTCTTACAGATGTGTATGTAACTGCATTAGTGTTTGTCAGTATACACACAAACGCGCACACACATATTTATTAGTACACACATAAATACACCGTGCAGGATAAATACTGTTCACTGCCGTAAAGAGCCATTAAAATCAAATTTACAGTAAACAGAACCCACAGCTGGGATCAAACACTAACTGTTAGTATTTTAATTATCATTTAAGCTTTCAGAAGGCTAACATCTGCTCATACACAAATTATAGCAGCTGCTTATGTGCACTAACACAATGTGAATATCTATAAATATGAAAATGGATCATATGTCGTACACTTCTCAGAAGCATTGCTCTACCTTCCAGTCAAAACTGCACAGAATACAGAAGTGCCATTGTCTTTTTCCCTCTTTCTTAAGAGGGCAGACAATTCTGACAGTATCATACTCTGCTGCAAGGTGCCAGAGTTTGACTTCTTAAAATAATGACAGCCAGTGCCAGCAGAACAGTTTAGCTTGTAAACTGAAACTATTTGCCAAGCTGCTAGTGAGCATGAACATAGATAAAAAAATCTGTAGTAGTCTGAAAACAAAGGTTCCCATCAAGTAAGGGTTAATTTTCCAAAACACTGACTTATAAAAACAAATAAGTATCTATTCTGTGTGTACTTGTGTGTGAGGCTAAACTTTCATTAACTGTAAAAACAGAGAACACACTTCATTATAATAAGATTAAACATTAATAGTCAACACATTTACATGAAGTGGTGTATGTATCTGTGTGATTCAGTGTGCCTAATTTTTTTGTATAGAAAGATGCTTAATTTATCACATCTCTGCATCATCTAGACTTAAACCCAATAATGTGCTCCAACCTCACAATAATTCCCAATTAAAACCATTTGTAAAGAAAAATGCTGTAACTGACGTACCATCATAATACCTAGTACATATTTTTAATTAAGACCATGATTTTGACCAATGTTCAGATTTAAATCCTCTCTATATGGTGTACTAAGTTTACCTCATCAGTATTTAACAGCATGCATAATTTTGATAATGAGAGAGACAAACTTATTTGCAAGCCTTAAATGCAACATAAACACGAAAAAAAACAAAAACAAAAACAACAATACACAAACTCGCATCAAGATTCTTCTTTATTAACACTTTATATCTAGCTTTTCAACATCAAATAATCTGGCAAGTACAGTCCATTTAGAGATTGAAGGCAGTAATTTTATTTTTCAGTTCATAACTCCACCTTGTTTGGTCACCCCTGTTCCAGTAAGTCTCTAGTGTCTGTAGCCATAGAAGGGCTGGTAAGAGCTATACCTCTTAAATTACTCAATAAATACTCACAATAAGAAAAAAAGAAGATCTCAAAGCCCTGTAACTATACTCGGCATCCGACAGACTGCTAAGAGGTAACCTGCGTCTGGCATACAAGGCATACTCTCATCCAATACTAATGGATTAACAGCATGTCAGCAATAAATGTCATCAAAAATGCATGGTGTAGGGATTTAAACCTCTTCTGTAACATCAACAGAATGGTTTTGAGGGGCAGATTTATCTCACACAGGATACTGCTGCTCTGGAACAGACTCCCCATCCATGTAAAACAAACCTCATCCCTGTCCATATTCAAGTGCAACTTGGAAACAGAAAATTTACCCAAGGACTGCCTCCTGTAATGCTAACGTACAGATGCAGCTCCTAAATGCTTTATTCCATGCATGAGTCCTCTCAAATAATCTATGGTATGATCTCATTTACTCTTACTTGGGGTAATATATAATTATTGGGCATGGGATGGGTAACACCAAATGGGACAATTTAATTCAAGCACAAAAAGGCAAACTGGCTTGGCTTAAAATGGCAATGAAATGGCAGCTAGCCTAGTACTTACTTATGAACCTATAAAAAAGATTTAAAGCTTAACAAATAAATAACAGTTGGCTTTGTTCCAAGTTATACTGACAATGCCTTAAATGTGATCAGTGACAACCATCTAATAACATCTTTAAACATATTTATGCCAAATTCATTTCTTTGTAGTTCTACTTACCCTCTTCATCACTTTCAACATTTTACGTAAGGAATTGTTGGCTTAATTTTGGGCTTCCACCCTAATTATTGATTTTCTAGCAATTGTTTTTATCCTATTTCCCAGTGCCTGTACATTATTAGTTAACTCTGCCAAACTGTCAAATCCTAGAAGTATTAGTGACTTAGTAATCATCACTGTTTTGCCAAACAATTTTTTTCAGAAACCCCTTCATCTCTAGTTTATATGTATTAAACTGCTGGCCGGACAATAAAAATAAGCTTGTATGTCCTATATGCTTCTGTTCCACAGCCTCAACATGTTGGTGCTGACTGAAGGAACATTATTATCTGGCTTGCTGAGGAATAAAAAAATCTGTATAGACACTTCCAGGCAAACATTACATGTTTCCTGGATTCAGTGGCATATTTTTACAACTGGCATAAATAACCCCAACTGTTATCAACTTCCTCCTCTATTAACCACAAACTCGAGCCCGGCAGTTTAAATCCACTTATAAAACTGTAAAGAAAACCGCCAACTCCAGGAAACACTTGCCGATACTTTATTGTTAAACACAAACAGATTGAACAGATTGAGCGCAATGCATTGTTTTTAATGAATGACATCATTTTAAAGAAAAGGTATTTAAAGGGGGGCAATTCTTAATATGACAGATTCTGATGAAATCACTTTAAGGGAAGAAAGCGCTCAATCTGTTCAATCTGTTTGTGTTTAACAATAAAGTATCGGCGGGTGTTTCCTGGAGTTGGCGGTTTTCTTTACAGTTTTATAACTTCCTCCTCTATACCATTTGGTTTGTCCACAACCTTATCTCCTAGTCTCCATCGTGTGATATTAGGGTAGCCAGTATCCTCCCGAATAAATCATTTAGGCTAAGAGCTCTTGTGGTACTTATAATCCCTTTAAATCCCAGACTCAAGGACTTAAGTAATGTTTTATGCTGAAGGTGCATGTCCCAGCAATACTACAATTCATGGGTGTAATTGCTCTACATATGTATAATAATTCTGTTACTCTTAGCTGGGTTAATTTGCTAGTTAACATTCACTGTAAACAGTTTCTTAAATATCTGAAATTATGTTATCCTTATCTGCCTTCCTATTATGAATATATACAATTTTACCATAGTTTCAACCAAGAAGTTTCTGTTGCCTTGTCAGAATCAGCACCTCCATATACAACCCTTAGTTTAAACCCGATGTGAGAATATACCAATAGCATGCATAATATGATAACTGTGTACAAGTCAAAACAAAGCAAATAACATACACCACTATCTCTACTTATTCCTTACCTTTAAACTCATGACTAATCTCTCAGACCAACCTTAGACTTAAAAATTATCTCTCAGACCAACCTTAGACTTAAAAATTAAGGCTCATCTTTATATAGCAAAGACGGCATTATTACTGCATCATTATCTTCTGATACAAAAGCTGCCTGGAATTTTCACACACTTTAATCCAAACAATGAAATAATGACTTCCGTAAACACAGAATTAACAACAAAGGCATTTGTTAACACTGCATCAATAACCTTCACAGTTTGCATGAATCACTTGAGGTAAACTCTCTAGGCAGCAGCAAAAATAACATGACAGACATAATTATGCAATAGCCCACACTGCAAATCTTGAATTAAATGAAGAGTTAAGGCCTGGTAGTTGGTGCAGAGGTTTAAGGCTGCCAGTTGTAGCTCCTGTGGTACAGGGTTTAATTCCCCTCAGCCCTCATGTGCCTAATGTGTGACCTTGAGCAAGTCAATTAATCAGACAGTGCTTTGGGACGACTGAAAATTTGGCCTGGGCTCCTCAATGGTCCCCAGGACTGTACACCTAGTAACTAGTTATGAACCAGTTATGCTTAGTGCATGCTTATTTATCTGCACTCTTACACAAGTATTCACCTAGTTTCATATAAACACATCAGAAGAACTTGAATCTGGGACTGCCATTAGAACTGCAATCGGGAGGAAGAGAATCAGGAGTAAATCTGTCTTACCTAATCATTGCCATAGTTTTATAAATGTTAGCTACTGGCAGCCTTGTATATACCAAGAAAATATTTATATTGCACAACTAAAAAGCTCACACTCATCTACGCATACTGTATAGCATCTGGGTTTCGCCCTATGCACTCAAGTGTTATTTTAGTCTAGCAGATACAAAACACACATTCTTGTTAACAGTAACCCCACAGACTGCCATTCACATGACCATTTTCCAAATAGTCTGACTGCAGTTTATACATAAGTTCTAGAGATACAATATCAATGGGAAACCATACACACTTGGAATAGTTAGACATGACCCACAGAAGGCAAATGTAAATGTTTTCCAGTGAATCTTACTCAGAGTCTTACCTTCTTAGAACAAGTTAAAATCCCATTAGAATAACTAATGCAGCTTCATGCACACAAGTGCAAAATAAGTACAAGCTACAAAACATAAGCTTCCCCAATAACATAACCAGTAACATGGTTCTCACCCTAAATTTATTCCACATGAAAGTACCTCTTTTGACACTATTCCCCTGCTCGCCACTTTTTTCTTGTACTTCCTCACGGTCATTACTCAGCATCACATTTCTCAGGTTTCTTTCAACAATAAATTATTGGAATAGTGCAGTATGCAGAAGAAATGTGTACTCTTTTGTTACATGCAAATCACTCATAAGATGTAATATCACCATTTTAAGTAAGTAAGTAAATAGTAAACTTATACTGCTGTTTCACAGAAGACATGATAAACAACATTCTTGGTCCGAAGACACACTTTTGTCTTTGCCGCGTTCAGTACCTAGACTGAAAACTGTACTTGTTCAGCTGACTGCAGCTGTACATTTTCTCTCAGTTGCTTAAACTCCATGAGACCTGCATTAATGTGTGTCACTGCATCATTCATTTCCTGAGGATTGTGTATGGGACTACCATTTACCTCCTCAAAGTTGTAATCCCACAGAGACTTCAAAGCTTCTTGTGAAGCAAAAAAGTTTTAGCTCCAAGTGGAAAGATGATACTGAAAGGAAAGCTGGTTATAACATCTCGAATTTCAGCTTCTTTACTCAACACTCACAGTTATGAAAAATTTAGCTTGCTTTCAATAACACACACACACACACATATATATATATATATATATATATATAGATATATATATATATATATATATACATAAATAAACACGAAGAAGGCTCACAAACTTCTGTTTATTCACACAACTCGTAGCAGCTCGGCTATCACAGGCTTCAAAGGAAGTAATACATTAACAACAACAGACATACAACATTCAGAACAAAAAACACACCTACAAGAACTCCACTGCCCACTTTACTACTACTTGCTAATGCTAATCCTGTCCCTTCCCCTAAACCTATTCCCACTTCTATCAGTGACACAATTATTCACACAAATTATGTCTGGATTTAGTGGTAGTGTTTCTTTGAACAATCAAAGAATATTCAATGTTAAATTATTTTATTTTAACATTTGTTGACCGGGAATGTCCAACTAGGACAGAGCCTTTTTTTCAGTGGAGGCTCGGGGAGAAATGCTCCAGGCACATGTCTTTGGAATGTGGGGGGAAACCCACATGAATGCAGGGAGGACAAGCAGACAACACATAGACAGAACCCCAGCTGAAAACTGAACCGGAGAACCTCTTGCTGAAACAATTCAAACCCCCCTATGGGGACTATCTAAGAGTTTGACAACGGATAATACCAGTACAAAAACATTACAACCAAAATATGTCAACTATCATTTTGAACTGTTCCAATGCTCCCAATGTTTCTGATTTCAAGAGGTAAGCTATTCCTATAAGATGGAAAAAGTTACCCAAACCACATATATTTACCTGAGGTAAAGCTACCAAATGCCTGCACTTTCTGATGTTAAGATTATGGTTTAAAAAAGTGATACCAAGAGTGGCCAAGAGTATTTTATTCATACTATGCTTATACATTAATAGTACGCTTCCAAGAATTAATGTGTACCCCACAGAGTATAAAGACAGTAATTTTGATCTTTCATTATAAGACTAGTGCCTCATTTTTATGGTCATTTGAGTGAAAGATTTCTGGACACACTAGAGTCTTATTAACTGGGTATTACTATAAATACAAAAGCAGACTCAGTATTTCATAATGGGTCTGGTTGCAGACTTATATAGTGGTACCAGAACACAAGCTTCCCGACTCACAAAGCAATGTCTAATATTGTTAAAGATACCATAACACTTCCTTATAACACTAATCAGGTGTTCATTACAATTGATGCAGAAGTCCACTATAATTTCCAAATAATTCAGTAACTACTCACTGATTAATATTTGGTAATATACAGCACATGGATTGCTTTTCCCATAATGCAGAACACTAGAATTTTTCTCATTAAACTGCATTCCCACAACATTGGACCTACAAATTAATATGATATTCCTGTAAGGATCTCCAATCCTGAATATTGCAAAAATCTCACCTACTTTAGTATCATCAGCAAACTTGTTGAACCAAATTCTGCGATGTGTTGGAAACCGTTCTGTTTTATTTTTTGATTGGTTATTCCTGTGTTTTTGATGGTTTGTTATCACCAATGTTCAATTACTTTGTATCCCAACATTTAACATTTTTGTTTTTGAGATTTTGATAAATTATATATATGTATGTGTACATTGCTCTTACATCACCACATACCTGTTGGGTTAAATGCATATACCTTTTTCCACTATCTTTTTAAACCTTAAATTGATTGTCCTGTCCATCTTATTTAAATTCTGCAATAGCTGGTCTAAGACCACCAATTATTGGAAAACCCACATTCTGCCTCTCAAAAGTCATCTTAGGATTAGTGCTTCTATTTTGCTCCTGGTAAGAGAAGAAGCATAGGAACATTATTTCCTGGACACTGCTGATCAACCAGAAAACTGGATAACTGCTTCATAGCAGCCAACTTGTAATTTGTGCTAATGTTTTGCTCCTGGTTAGAGAAGAAGCAAGGGTCACTGATTCCTGACTGTCTTTGACTGGGCATTGGGTGTCTTTATGGGACCTTCCTGACTGATCTGGTTGCTATTCAAGGCATTTAACAGGAAAAGGCTACAAAAAGCCTAAAGACACCTGCATCATCTTGGACAAAACTGGTGACCACCAAGGAGCCTGTGGCTTCTTTCTCATCTTCGGATTGTGCTACTGTTTTGCTTCTGGGGAGAGAAGCAGTGAAGGGATATTGTATCTCTGCCACGTGAAGCTGTGGTGAGACCAGCACAAATAGTAGCCAGGTAGTAGCCATTTAGGTGAATCCACACTAATTCATCATTCTTGACAAAGCCAATTCTTTCTTTTCAGTAAGTACTTCCTCATTGGCTACTGTCTAACCCAACAGAATATCTCCCTAAATACTTTATCAATAAAATGTCACGGTCTACTATAGTAGTTTTCCCACAAGTGTGTGGCACTGCCTGTAAGCACTTTGAGTTAACATTTTGCTTGTAGAAGCACCCTTGAAATTTCACCTATACCTAGTTGCACACAGGGTAACTATGATAAACACTGCCCCTAGAGTTGCAAACCAGATACTCTTGAATTTGCACTATATTCTCACAGAAGCTGTCTAATCAATTAAAAAGGGCCTAACCTTTTGCACCATTTCCTTTACCAGCTTGGTGGTTATAGGCATACTGAGGCAATGTTAAAATTGCCTCACATTTACTGATAACCAGCTAATTCTTAAAAAAAATGATAAGGTATGTTAGAGATGTATTTACACAATGTAAATGGAGGCAAAGCTTTCACATAAAAGCACTCCTACTGTCAATCAGGTTGTCAGCAGTACACGCACTGTAACCATCACTCACAACACAAAGCAGATACATAGACCCACATATCCTAAGGCATTTAAATGTAACCTTCCTAAACCACAAAGACCTCTTGGATAAAGCATTCATAGAAATGCCCTCAGCAGACCCAAATGCACTCTGTCAAAATAACAGCCACATTTCATACAGCCTCTGCTTAAAAGGCCATAAGCCAAGCTACCACACAAACGTTCTGGTCATTAGAGACTTCATTGTAAAATATACTCTGATATCCCTATTACCAGGCTGAGTAAAGAAAACGTCAGGGTCAGTTGCTTATCAGGGGTCAGGCTCCACGATATAACAGATGTTCTCAGGTCACTGAATTCAGTCATAGTCCATGTGGGTGTAAATGACCTGAGACATACCGCCCTAGACTACACAAAGAGACATCATGGAGCTCTCGGAATATCTGTCCCAGGCTGGTATGAACTTATCAATCAGCAGCATTCTACCTTCTCCAAGGATTATGCCACAATATGAACAGATGATGACTTGTCTTATTTTCTGGTGTCATTCTAAGGGGGTGCAATATTTGTCAGCATGGAAGGGATGGACTGCACCCCAGACATTTAGGCCTTAGAACGTTATCTAAATCATTGTACTCCTCCATAGTGCCTTTTTAGGCAATGCCAAACTGAACATACTTTCAACATAGAAAATCAAAACCAAGAAAACCTAAAGGTGTTACTACTTAATTCCTTTGGTATAAGCAAGAAACTCCACTCTCTACAAACTCTCCACACTCTAGACAATGCTGACATCTGTACAGTCACTGAAACATGGTTTAAAGCCAAAGAGAGCACCCTAGCAGTGCACAGCTATAATGCCTTCCACACATTTAGACCAGCTACTACACAGACAGGGACAAAAGGTTGAGGTGTCTCGATTTACATAAAAAATAAATATACCTCAAGACTGGTGAAATGCATTTGAGCTTCTCCATGTTCAAATCAACATAGGCAAAATCCCACGCTACTTCCTTGCAAGCTATATGTCAACCTCTATGTCCCAAGAAACCCATAACACACATTTATACTTACTGGAAAAAAGCAGCATCCAACAAATACCATATTTATGGGCAACATTAATTACTCCACCATTAACTAGAAATCACATATGATACCAAAAATGTAGGCACAGAGATTCTTGGATTTTGTAAACACAAACTCCCTGAACCAGACTGTCAATATGCCGACTTAGGGCACAAACATACTGGATTTGTTGCTCATTAATATGGGAGAGTGTTGCACACCCCTAAGTATAAAGTCCTCTCTGGTAAAGACAGACCACAAAACAGTCTCCTTTGAAGTAAAAATAAACTCTGAAATCACAGCTAAAGCTGGAATGTTTAGAAACTACTCTAAAGCTAACTTCCTGCTGTTAAGTGATAACCTGGAAAAATGTCAATAAATGGGAATCCACAGGGATTGGTCCTGGAACCGCTTCTTTTTGGCATGTACTTCTCTGAAGTCATGGCCAGTGTCAAGAACCTCTGGCTGACCAAATTTGTAGAGGATTGCAAATTTGGAGCAGTCATAGACTCCCCCACTGACACGAATGGTCTGCAGGAAGGACTGACACAGACAAATAACTGGTGTCAGAGCCATGGACTAAAACTCATTGCCAAGAAATGCATAATAGTATCCCCTGGGATGTCATTCACCCCTGGAAACTCTCAGAATGGCAACCCATTAACAGATGACCCAGTAGGCAGGGACTTGGGGACACACATACACAGTATTCTAGACATTGATCCTAATGTCACTGTTCCACTGTATTCAGCATTCATCAGATATATCACTGAGTACAATGCCCCCTTTGGTATGTACCTAACGAGGCACATCCAACAATTGGAACATCCACAGAGGTTCCTCACTAAAAGAATACAGGGCATAAGTAACATGTCCTATTACTACAGACCACCTCAAAACCCTATCCCTGTATTCTGTCTCCTACAGGCTGTTGAGGGGAGCTCTCTGCCTGCCATATAAGACATCAAGGGAGCCCATTTTGATGGACCTCATGCATATCTGCAAAACAAACAGCATCAGAATCACTTGTTCTAAAGACGTAACTCTTCTATGTGGTATAAATAGGACCTCCTGGAGAGACAGGCATATACTGCAGTTCTAGTTTAACTCGGACAACTGGATGGGGAACAGGAAATGCATCCCTTGTTTGGCACATATGTCTCTAATGAACACAGGCATCCTGTAAATGTTTTATCTCCCAGGCTCCTGTTTGTAAATGTTTAATCTCTCAAGCAGTTGCTGACCCTTATTAAGGCTACTAAAACTTGTCACTGATTTGGGATGCATGGCTAGGGTTAAAAATATACCAGTGGTCATCAGCCTAGTACACACCTATGAACTTATGAATACAGATTCCATGTCAAGTTCATGTCAAAGTTTATTTAAGTGATTGACAACTGAGCACTTCACAATAACAAGATTCAAACAAGATAATGTAAAATTCAACAAAGTTGTTAAATATGTAAGTATATTTATACAGCATTACAAATATAATGGTGAACTGATCTGTTTGCACTGCATTATGTCCATATCTATACACATATATATAAATATATACACATACATATAATACACACGCACACACACACACACACACACACACACACACACACACACATATATATATATATATATATACATACATGTGTGTGTGTCACGCCACAGCAAGAGGTGTAGATGTGTAGTACACAGAGCTTGATGATTACGCTCTGCAATTGGGAAAACAGAAATGTTTATTAAGTACCACTATGACATCAAAGTGGTGCATAAGTTTTAGAGTGCATGGAGCATCATGATTACATACCAATATAGGGAAAAATCCAAGCTTTTTAAGTGGTACTCTAGAGCAAGACCCTATATTAACAACACTTGGAAAGCCACCATTCTAAGTATTGTTAATATCAATTTCTGCCTGCTGTCTATGCCTGTCTACTGTCCCTGAGTTCAAGTCATATTTTCATCCTGTCCCTCGTAAACCTCTTTCATTTTCTGGTAAATCTGTGAGGATTACAAGTCAGTCAAAAATGCCAGAAACAGACTTTCACACTTCTTACTGTATACAATGCATGTTGATGCAAAAGCCTGTCATCCTATTAACAATTTAAGTGAATTAAGAACTGTTTTTAAAAATTGTCTCTGGTTTTGACTCTTTATCCTGTCTTCCAATATCCTGCAAATGTTCATAAGTTTTGCTTTTTATGTTTTTTTTTTTTTTTTTTTTTTAATGTTCTCAGTTGCACTTTGTAGTTTGGGTAGACAGTTGTTTCCTTTTAAGTAAGAGATTCATTTTCAAGATTCTGACATTTACATTCAAGTGTTTCCTGTATTTATATGTCTTTTAATTTGAAAAGGTCATTTTTTCCTGTGTGGGATGGGATTTCTTTCAGGTATGAAGAACATTATAGTAAGCACCCTGTGTGGCTTTCTATGAAGATAAATATTTCACACTGTCCTTGTTATTTAAATTTAATGTTTGTTAACACAAAGAATGTGTCCTCTTTGTGTTTAATGCAGTCTTGTCTTCTGTGTAGAGAGTACTATAGCAGTCACAGTCTGTCTAGTTTATCTGCATTTATGTATGTAGCATTTAGTGTAACTCTTCTGATGCATTTAGAGCTAGGGTAGTGCTTTATTTAGTTACCATATACTCCTTTAAGTTAATGATGGGAAAGGAATTAAGGACTACTGTGATAAGTGTGAACTAGGCCCAACCAATGATGACCTGCACAGAGAACAGACAAATGTTTCATGATATGGACAAAGTGGTGATAAATGCCTGATGACATGTGAGGGGGTGAAAAAATATCTGGGTGTAATAGGCTAGACAAGTGAGTGAGATATGATGATATGGGTGTCTAACGAGGGGGACATATACACATCTATTTATCTACACACACACACACAGAGACACACACACACACACACACACACACACACACACACACACACACACACACACACACACACATGGACATATGCTAGACTGACATAGATACATCTTCTTCTTCTGGCTTTTCCCGGTTAGGGGTTGCCACAGCGGAACTCCGGTCTGCTAATGATTGACAGTAGACCTTTTTACGGGTGCCGAGGTGCCAGCTCGACGCTCAACCTTCAGTGAAGGCACGCCCATTCTACGCATGTCTTTCAAATGCCACTCGACCGCGGGGAGGTCATTCAGACTCCACACAGAAGGCACTCCATCCGAGAATTGAACGGGAGAACCTCTTGCTGTGAGGCAACAATGCTACTGCTACACCACCACGGCACTGACATATGTATAAAATATATGAAACCTTGAGCAAGTCAGTTAAATGGTGCTTCTGGGTCTTCCCTGAAAATGGGCAGTTGTATCCAGTGGGCCTACCCAACTAACAAAAATAAATAAATAGACGTACACACACAAAGTAATAAGAGTGCACAATGTACTACAAAAATCTTAGGATAACAATGTGCTAAAATACTAAGTGTCTTAATAAAGGATCTTTATCCTCAGGAAATGTGTGGAATAGTCCTTGTTTAAAGAAATGCCAGCTTAAATACAATTTCACACAACACAGATTTACAAAAATTCAATGATGCACCTATATTCCTTATTATGGATTTTAATTATGTTAATTCTTAACATTGGACTGGACTTTCAAGATGTCTGCACACTGATAAACGGCTTAATTTCAGCTATCCCAGTGAGAAAACAGAAACTCAGAAAAGAGAACCAGTGAACTTTTCTTTTTGGGTAAATTTCAGTAACTGGCTAGTAAGTGTACTTGCCTGGATGCCTGCAAAAAATAAATTCAGAGAACCTGAAAGAAAATCAATCACAAAAGGTAAGGAGAAAACACTGACTGGGAAGAATTCTGCTGCTGTTCAGCAAAAGGCAGTGCAAACTCCAGCTCTGGTGCAAGATGCGTCTTCCAGTAATCTAGAGGAAAAAATAAGTCAAATGTACTCAGAGCTGAATAAAATAAACAATTTGAGTTTATCAACTCAAATAACAAAAAGATGGAAAAAATGGAAGAAGCTTTAAACAGATATTCAGATGAGGTGATAAAACTGCAAAAATCAGAGGTCTACATGAAGAAAAGGCTGGCTGCGTATGAGATTGCTCAAGAGGAGATGTTTCAAAAAGTGGTGCAACAGTTAGTGCTGTCACTTCACAGCAAGAGTTTCTCGGCTTTGATTCTTGGCTGGGGTGCCTTCTGTGCAGAGTATGCATGCCCTCCCTGCGTTTGTGTGGGTTTCCTCCCACATTCTAAAGGCATGCATCTGGAGCATTTTTCCCCAAGCCTCCATTGAAAATGGGCTCTGTCTCAGTTGGACTTTCCCGTTGAACAATTAATTAATAAAAAAAAATTGGAGGACTGAGCATGTGAGGAAAACCTGAGATTCTCTGCTGCACCAGAGATAATCTGTATTAATTTTATGAAATAAGCAAATGGATTGGTGTTCCACAGTAGGAGTCATTAATTGAAAGGGTACATCATGTGTATGCTCCAAACCTGGCCATAAGAAATCAGCCTATCCTGGAGACTGGATAGGGGAGATGGAGATCAACAGGAAGAACACCAGCAACTCAGAAACTGAAAAGTAAATGTAGGATTAAAAGCATTAATTATATTTCTGAAACACGACAGAAAAGAAAACTTGGAGATATTTCTCTGACTTTCTTAAACTTGTACGGGCTCCAAAGCATATGCCCTACTTCATGTCATTGACATTTGACATAACATTTTGGAGAAGGGAAGAGGAAGGAAAGAGTTAACTGTAAATAACACTCTTAACAGTAGTATTTTGATAATGCATGACACAACCTGCATGCTATAAAGTAAAGCTTTCTCAGGTATTTTCTAGTGTAACAGGGATACTTACTCAGTTTTAAGAAATGAAGAAATGCAGGCACCATGATGTATATATTAAAAAAAAAAGGAAAAGTCTAGAGAAAAAAGCATGATACAAAAAAGGGGTATGATAGCATGATACAAGAAAAACGGATATGCTTTTTCTTACTCTTTCCTAGGATAATGACTGGATTAACGCCCTTGGCCTTTTTTTTAAACAAGAAACACATTTATTAAATTAGCACGTATGACATAGGCAATCATACAACAAACCATAGTGACATCATTTTAGTTGCAAACATTGTAGATCACAAACCATACTGACATAATTTTAGTTGCAAAAATTATATATCACTTATAATCTATACAGTCACTGTCAAACATTACATTGCTCATTCAAAACCTGCTTTATTTTAAACTTCATTCCTCCTCTGCATGTATTGTTCTCCTACAATTCCGATTTTTTTCTATGTAATTTGCTCCTACCGTTTCTAAAAAACACAATTCCAGTTGTTTTGTCTCTGTTACTATATTCACTACTTCCAGTACAGTTGGTTTAGACTTTGATTTCCATTTTCTAGTAATTGCTTTTTTGGCAACCACCATAATTAGACTCAGCAAGGCCTTGCTGTTTCTAGACAATTCCAAATCTGTATGATAGCTTACAAGAATCATTCCCTTAGTTATACCAATTTGCTCACCCAGTATCTCTGAGAGAGTAGTCTGCAGGGAATCATTAAAATCTGCCAACTCATTACACTCCCAGAAAATATATTCTCAATTACCCATTTCTTCCCCATCATACCTCTGACATCTGCTGTTTACCTGAGATAAGTTTGTGAACTGCTTATCCAGTCTATCTTACCAATCCTTTCTAACCTCCTCTGACTGATTCTTATAATTATCATGCAATATTTTTACGTGTTACTAATTATTCCTTTTTTTAACAGTAGCTTTTGTTCTAGATTCTACTAAAAACTCTACCAGTGCTGGTTCCTTCCCTTAGGATCCCCTTATTTCTTTATTTTTGCCTATACTCTGATATCAACCCTTGACAGGGAAGGCAATCTCTAGCCTGCAGTCTAAATAAATTCTTGACCTCTTCCCATTCTATTACCTGTCCCTCTCTATTTGCTCTCAATACCTTGGTTCTTTTGCCAGCTTTCACCAATAAATTTCAGCCACTTCTTGTCTATTGTCTGTATCCCTAATTGCAGTCATCCCTATCAGCAGAATCTCCTTTCTCCATTCCCATGTTGGCTTAGTTCTTAGAATACTTTCTGCTACTTTATGAGTACAATGTTCTGTATGGTTATTATTATTCTCCTTAAGGATCTGCATGCAAAACATAGTCTCTCCTCGTTTCATGACCTTCGTCCCTATTTCATCATCATCCCTTTCCATTTTGAATTGCAGCTTTCTGTCTGTGCTATGTATAGGAGCCTTAACTGTGCAGCTCTGAAATACCCCTTCAAATTGGGTAATCCCAAACTGCCTTGTTTTATTGAGAGAATCCCACTTGACTCTTGCTATCTTCCCCTCCCAGATAAAATCCTTCAGTTCTTTATTAATTTCTATCCACAACTTCTCTGGTTGATAAAAATATGCCTGACATGTATAAAACTAAACAGACTAAAAACATTTTAACTGCTTGCATCTTGCTATGCATGTCCATATAAAAAAGTTTCCAGTTTCTCTGTTTTTGCATTGTCCTTTTTTGGTCTTTTCTCACATATCCTTAGCTGCCACACCAGAATCCTTTTTAATCCATACCCCTACGTACTTCATTTTATCATGTCCCCATTTATATGGGTATTGCTGAACCAATTCATGTGTGGGTTCCGAGTTTACAGCTATTGCCTTTGTTTTATTTTCATTAATTTTGTATGACAAAAATTCCAGAAACTATCTCAGAATGTTTCACAACACTTGAAATGTCCTTTTTTCGGTCTTATCAGGTATAAAATATCACCTGCAGACAAAGCCAGCTTTTTTTGACTACCATACCAATTATATCCTTAAATTTCTGAGCCCCTTATTTTATTTGAAAATTGTTCTAAATATAATGCAAATAAAGGGGAAAGATGACACCACTGCCTTGTTCCACTGCTCAAACAGAAATTATCAGAGAGGATCCCACCCACTTTAATTTTTGCCTCAGATACTTCATATATCCTCATAATCAACCTTATGATTTTATCAGGGAATGCAAATGCTTCCATTGCTCTGCTCATAAACTCCCAGCTTACGCTGTCAAATGCTTTCTCTGCATCAAGACCCACCAACAACAGTTGTATTTTCTTACATTCTGCTTCCCTCTGGACCATCAATGTGTTGTCAAATGTTTGCCTCCCCACCACAAAACCACACTGATCCATGGTATCACCTTTGCCATTCTTTTAGCCGTTATACGCATAAACACTTTATAATGATGGTTCAGAATTGAAATGGGCCTATATGAAGCTGGATCAGATGGGTCTTTACCATCTTTAGGTGTTACACCCAGTACTGCTTTCTTTGAGGATGTTGGTGCTTCTCCTCCTTTTAAAATACTGTTAAAGACAGTCTTCCAGATTTTTATCATTTTTTTTCCTCCTTGCTTCCAAACTTCCACAGGAATACCCTCTATTCCTGGGGAATTTCCTGTAGATCGGTTATACATCAACATTTTAACTCATCTCCTCCTATCCTAACTGCTAGGAATTCAGCCTCATTTACTTCTAACCTTGGTATATTTAATTATTCCGTAAACATTTTGCTTTGTACCTTTTCTTGATTTCCATATTTCTGGAAAAAAAATTAGCTTTCAGCAGGGAAGATTACTTCTAGGTAGGGACTGACATTTAATTTGCAGTAGTGAAGATGTGTCTGGGGGGAGCAGAAGAGAAAACATAACAAAGATGGGTAGATTTATGAAGAAATTTATGAAAACATTTGGCATGACTTTTTTGGCAAACACCAAAAAGACTCAAAGATGCACTATGCAGATGTACTCACATTCATTATAGGAGTTAATGTAATCACAGTACATTCCAAGTCCATTGACAGACACCTCAGAAGGCGAAAAATATGGAAGCATTATGAAGCTCCCAATATACAAAGCCAACATTTTTAACGGTAAGCAATTTATTTATTTTTTAATAAACCATTACATAATACCAAGGATCCACTTCTCGGTGTGGGTACTGCGTGTTTACCCATAGTCATCTTTTTTTTGTTTGTTTGATCACTTGGATCATGTGGAAACTAAGCCAGCTGTGGGAAAACTCATACCAAGTCACTTATTAATGCTAAACTGAATGACACAGTCTTGTTTTTACTGGCTGCCAGTTACAAACATTAAGTAGGACAGTATATTGATTAGTAGCCAACATACTTATGGTTAATGCTCCTCAAAGGCTATTTCGGCAAAATCATCTCACTCTACATCAGTAGTATTACCAGGCACCAACCTGGCATATTCAAGAAGGATACAGTAATGATACAATGTGAAAGGCAAAAATGTGAAGTGTCCATATACTGCACTTAATATACAGGCAACCTTCTAGTTGCAATTGCACAAAGTGGATTGTCTTGATGCAGCCTTATTCTTCCAGCAGTGTGTGTGTGTGTGTGTGTGTGTGTGTGTGTGTAGTACTCTTTTTAAACAAGTCTCTATCTGCATATTTGATATTTTTACTCTAAGGATGAAACAACTATGCAAAGAATGCAGCACATTGTGTCTTAGGTATAATGGCTGCAAAGACAAATGATTATGTAAAATCTAACAAGTCTGTTTAAAAAAAGAGATGTGTAATATCACTAAGGGCAATTATGCAGCATAATACATGAAATGTCATGGCTTCTGCTAATTTACTTCAAATGTAGAATATGCCTTTGGGTCAACAGATAAAACTATAGCCTATGATGCAGAGATGAGGATAAAGAACTGTAGTCTATGGTTAGATGAAATGATTCATAGAGACACCAATTAACACCTCATTGTTAAAAATAATTAATGTGATATAGAGGTTAATGCCACACCTCTTGAAGGCTTGCCATCACTAGTGCTACAAAGGACAAATTTACCAGACTGACTTTTTAAAATAAAAATCACCGTACATATCAAAACCACAGAGCTTCATTTTTAAGTTTTTCAAGTGCAATTTCATAGAAAGCATGTGTACCCGTGCACTGAAATAATACCATCCAGTGATTACTAAAAAGTCAATACTGATATCGATATAAATGAGTGAAAATATAAACACAAAAAAATCAGATATTTAACCGACAACTTTAAATGACACATGAACAAGATACATTTCTGGAAAAAGAAACAGTTCACAACTGTAATTCAAGAGAAGCTAGGAGAGGGGTGGGAAGTGACCCCAGGAACAGGCTAGTAAATGGACTTTCAGAAAAGGGTGATTTGCAGACCAACAGGTTATGGACAGATGCAGACTAGAACATGTTAAGAAACATGCAAACAAAGACAAGAACAGTTTGTCAGAGACTGGGTCAGTCTAAATGGGGATAAAACCAATACTTGGGATATATATTTTTGACGAGATAGTAGAATGCAGGCATCTAACACAATACCATTTAATGGGCATTTCTACAGAAGATGCTTATCAAAGGCAAAATGGCCATACATACTTCATTTCCACCACCCTATTTCCAAAAGTCATCCATTCTGCAAGCATGTGCAAAACCAGACTTTTTAAAAACATCCAGCATTTCTTCATCAACACTTCAGCTGAGGTATTTCTCCCAGTCAGACTGGATAATCCTGATGCTCTGAGTATAGGCCCACTGGATGGATATTCTACACTTCAGTACCTTGGACTCTGCTAAAGGTACATGACATTTGGCTTAACAATATCCTCTGCTACACCAATAAGTAAGCAGAACCTTGTAGAGATGTAGTGCTATCTGACGGATGACAAAAGACCACCTGTCCCTCATGGCCAGCTTGCTACAAATTTAGATTCAGTGGTTACAGTGCAGTCCAAACCTATCCTATGTTTGAGAGAAGGAGAGAGGGATACATGTTTCATGATAAATTACTTAACTGTTTTAACCATTTAGGTCCCACTGAGATAAAGGTCCTAAAAGTACATATATTTATGCATAGGTAATATTTTTCCATTAAATGCGAGTGTTATTCTGCACCAAATAAACAGTGTTTATCTTACAGACACAAGGTTCAGGGTTTGATTCTCACATGGGGTAATGGGCTAGGTTTAAAATGGCCCACAAGGGCAGTTAGCCTAGTTCTCATCTATGAACCTATGAAGAATGAGCATTATTTTTTATTATTTAATCAACAATTTAACAGATCACAACTAGTATTGTTATTGTTTTGTACCACATCATTATTATATAAGAGTCAACAACACTTTTACATAAATCAAGAACTTAACAGAGCTAGAATGGGAGAGAAATATGTTCAATAAAAGAAATCCAAACCAAGCAGTTCTAAAGTCTACTTTCCTAAAATCCCATTCCCGTCCATGCATAATGGGCAACAGTAACACATTAAAATGCAACTGAAGTAAGAAATACATTATTACCATATCAATTACTCTATAAAGAGGGCATTCCTTGATAGGTCATACTTATGGGTCAATTCTCTTCACGAATTAGCATCCGGTTTCTTTTTACATAAGATCATACACTCAGGGACTGACACACACCTACTATGTATGCATACCTCTCAACTGTGATTTTTGTAGAATGTCTACATTTTCGCCAAATATTTTTGGTCTGTTCCTCATAAAATTTGTGATTTTCGGGATTTCTGTGGCATATCAGTGAGGACTGAATTCACTAAATAATGACAGTCATTTGAGTTTCTGACTTCATATCCTTCAGAAAATGCATGGTAACACAAGAACTTTTATTCTAGCAACTTTCTAAGTTAATAAGAGCATTAATTCATACAAATGGTTTTGCCCTGTGTCCACCAGTTTGTCTCCTAACTACTAGCAAGCAACTTCCTTCCAATCAGGAAACACTAAAGATCTGGCATTCACACTGCTTACAAGTTATACACTAGAATATACCTCCAAACTTAAAAAGAACTCCAAAAGCCAAAACCATTTGGTGGGATCTTCCACTTACAGTGGGACAGATAGACCATATTACTCACTCATCAAGGAAGGTCATCTTCCTGGAGCAACTGTTATGGAAATAATGCATTTTTAACATCCAGAAACCATCCTGATGGTTTATTTTGTTGGATTAAGACCTAAACTGTAAGGCAACATGGTGGAAAGATTACATCTGAAGTAAGAAGGCTGAGTTCTTGGGAAGTCTAGCCAAAAGAAGCCTGATTCCCACAGTCACGATCAGGAATATACTGCAAGGAAGATACTCAAAACAGCTACGGAGACTAAGTCTGCAAAGAACAGACAGGACACCATTATGGGCAGCTACTCTGATGGAGAAACAGACCTGACCAAAGCCTGGACTAGTTTGCAGACGCACGTAAGGGTGCAGAGAAGACAAGTGTTACCCAGCTAAAGGGTGAAAGAAGCAACAGTGAGTACTTGTTTCCCCAAGAAAAGGGACGCAAACCACTCATCCAGCCAACTAAGTAGTACTGCTGCTTCAGGACACAAACAAGATTCAAAAGTGTTTGTAAAGCAAGACAAATGAATGCAAAACAATGAAGTAATCCTGAAATTTTACTGAAAAAGACTATGCACTTCTGTCTCTTAATAACCTTTTTAAACCTGTTACTGAAGCAATAGCTTACTGCATTTTTTTTCAATAAAGGATTAGTATCACCTCAGCTTTATGACATCATTTCTAGGATTCAGAGATTCAGAATGAACAAGCATGTATTGTACACCCAGACAAGGTATTCAGTGGGAGTGGGGATCATTTCGTGGCAACAGTTTTCTACACATACATTCGTTCAGGAGCTTCTTTGGGGAAGACAGAGAAGCAGGCCAATATCTCAGATCCAGCAAGAGTCCCAGAAAGTTAACAAAAATAAATATCAAAATGATTTAATTTATGGCAATAGATGCCAGCACTCAAAATAAGTCTGGTAAGAGAACACAACAGACTTAGGAAGAAAAATGGCTTTGCTTCTAGACAAACTCCTTGCTGAACTTGTCTGTGCAGCTATCAGAGAAATTCAGCTAATCATTACAAATGATGGGACGATCTGTAAAAGTTTAAGTCTATATGAGACTGACATCAAAGGAAAAGAGCACAAACTGAAACAGTTTTAAGAAGTGATTTGATACTACTGGTAAATCCCAGCAACTGCTGTAATACTTCACCTTGAAAACGATCAGCATCTCTGAAATTTGCTTAATATGACAATCTGCTTTAAAGAGCTGCTATACAACTCTAACAGACCCCATACCTCAAAGGAAGCAAATATTTAAGAAATACAACACTAGAATATTAAAACCTATAGCAATTTGCTAACCTTACATATCCTAACATCTAACATCATGCTGATCCCTAGAAAATACACACTTTATTCATAGTTGCTTACATTTAACCATAGAAGTAGTAGAATGCATAGCTATTCTATGACGATGGCACCTTCAAATAATTCTGTTTCCAGGCAGTTCTAGTGGTGTACAGGGATAGGACCATGAATATGGCCCAGATACCATGAGTATGATTACAGGACTGGGTGCCTGACAGAGCTCCGAAGGGACCATCGATCTTGCATAGCTGGTGATCATCTACACATGTCGACCAAAGCCGGTCAAAACAATACATTGGTCAAACACAGTAAAGTTCAATTTATGTTGGGAAACCCATATAGGTATAGACACATACAGATACACATGCACACACACACATACATACATATTTATATATACAAAATTCAATTATTAAAAGTCAAATGCACATCTGCAACTCATACAACACTGAACCCTGTGCCAGTGAATCACAAAATGTTGAATCATCAGAATGTGTGGCATGGGGGCAAGAAGTGCTCTCACAGCATTTAAGCAGTTGACTAAACAGAATTTTACTTAAATGACATCAACAAATCCAGTACCGAGCAAAAACAATTTACCATCTGCCCTGTCTTACATACATACACAGACACACACAAACATGATTACATAATGAATGGTCATCATGATACTTGGTCGACACATAACTACTAATCATTATATCACTAATTCAACACATCAACATATAACAAAGTGAATAAGCAAACAAACTTCCTTTTTTGATAAACACCCCAAACCTGGCCACATTCAGCTCAGATTCGTCTAAATGGTAGTAGTATTATGACTAGGTTCTTTTTAAATTTAAGATGAAGGGAAGGGTTAGGGGCAGCAGCAGGGTTAGGGAATGGGTTAGCAGACATTACCTTAGTAATCCATCCTAACCCTGCCCCTAATCTGCATCTTAAATTAAAGGAAAACCCTTCCCATATCCTTACCATGACACAAGACAAAGTACAGTTGTGTACACTTACCATAAATGTAGATGTTCAAGTGTATTCACTGTTGCAGTCATCACATTTGAGTTATCCCTGCCAGGGTAGCTCTCGGCCGGCCTGAATACCAGAGGCTTAGTATTTCTGGGTCAGTTGCTGTCGCTTCAGGACTGACGGCAGGTCATTAGTAGTATAAAGTAAGGCAGCTGATGCCATTGCATCAGTTTTTCTTGCCCTGTCAGGATCCCCCAAGTGGGAGCCAAGTTATGGTGGAAGAACCCCACAAGTAGAAAGTAAATACCAAAATGTCCTTTGTAAGGAGAGAAAGAAAGAAGAGGGGGATGGAGGGAAGGAAAGCAGGACTGCAACAGTGAATACACTCGAAAATCTACATTTATGGTAAGTGTACATAACTGTACTATGTTCTTCATGTTTCACTGTTGCAGTCATCACATTTGGGTTGATTCCCAAAGCAGAGGAAAAGGGTGGAGGCAGTCAAGGAGACTAGGGGCTGGCTAGGATGTCCTGCAAGACTGCAGTGGCAATGCCTGCCCTGGATATGGAGAAGATAGGCAGGTGGTAATGTTTGGTAAAAGTGTGAACAGACGTCCCTGGTGGGGACTCCTCTGAGGAAAGCTACAGAGGTGGAGGCTGCTCTGGTGGAGTGAGTCCTGACCCCCATAGGGGGTGCTTTCCATGTCATTTGTAACAGAAATGGATGCAGTGTGCTATTCGTTTAGAAATTGTTTGCTTGGAGATGGCTTTGCCCTCTGCCCCTGCAACAAAGCTAACCAGCAATTGATCAGACTTTCTGAATGATTTAGTCCTGTCTAGGTAGAATCTGAGCTGTCTGTGCACATCTAGAGACTGAAGGATCCTTTCCCCCTTGTTCTGTGGGTTAGGGAAAAAGGTGGGCAAATGAATGTATTGGTTGAGAGCCCCACTGGACACCACTTTGGGCATGAAGGATGGGTTAGTCCTGAGGGAAACCCTGTCAGCATGGAAGATGAAGAAGGGCTCCACAGCCATGAGTGCTTGTAGTTCAGAGACCCTTCTGGCTGAAGTAATGGCCAGAAGAAAAGCTGTCTTCCAGGAGAGAAATTTTAACTCTGCTGAAGATGCTGGTTCAAAGGGGGGCAGGGTGAGCTTTTCCAACACAAAGTTAAGGTCCCAAGCTGGGGGTAGATGCTCTTCTGGGTGGCCTTAAGTTGCTAGCTCCTCTTAGGAATTGTTTGATCAGAGGGTGTGAGAGAAAGGGGCTGCTCAGTGGGGAAATGAGTAGAGATAGCAGAGGCATGAATTTTAATAGAGGAAAAGGAGAGACCACTGTGTAGCAGGTCAGCTAAGTAATCCAGGATGAGAGGGAGGAAGGGGGGGTTGTGCTGTATCGGCTCCCTTAGCCTGAATCCAGGTGCAGAACCTTTTCCATTTGTCAGCATAAGACTTTCTAGTGCTAGGGCATCTGGCCTCATGTATAACATCTAGAACCTGTTTACTGAGGTTGGCAGATTGATCAGTGGTTAGGGAATAAGCCAGGCTGCCAAATTGAGGGTCTGCAATTGAGGATGCATGAAATCTCCTTCCCTCTGGGTCAGGAGGGCTGGGGTCTGAGTGAGATGCCATGGTGGCAGAGGGGACAGGCTGTGCAGCAGTGGGTACCAGTGCTGGCGAGGCTAGTCTGGAGCAATAATAATTGCCCTTGGTTTTTCCTCCCTTATTTTGAGCAGTACCCTGGTGATGAGAGGTAGTGGAAAAAAGGCATAGACTGATAGATTGATCCAGGGGAAGGAAAGGGCATTCACTTTCCAAGCCATGCAGTGATGCTCCCTGGTACAGAACATGCTGAGCTGATGGTTGGTGTGGGAGGCAAAGAGGTCGACCTTCAAGATGCCCCATTTCTGAGTTATTAGGGTGAAAGTTCTTTTGTCTAGCTGACACGTGTGTGGCTCCAGAAGATTTCTGCTTAAGTGGTCTGCCAGAGAGTTTAGAGAACCTGGGAAGAATTATGCTAACAGGTGGAGTTGCATGGCAGAGGCTGTGTGCCAAAGGGTCATGGCCAGTCTGCATAGAGGGTAGGAGTGAGTCCCCCCCCTCCTTGTTGATATACCACATCACAGTGATGTTGTCTGTTTTTATTAGGAGAGCCCCTGGGGAGAGAAGGGGTCTGAAAGCTGTCAATGCATGCTGGACAGCTAACATCTCTTTTTGGTTGATGTGCAGATGGATTTGCTGTGGGTTTCATTGGCCCTGTATGCACCTGCCATCCAGGTGTGCACCCCAGGCATAGTCTGATGCGTCTGTGATGAGGGTCTGGGCGGCGGGGGGTGGTGAGAAAGGTAGTCCCTTGTTGTGGGAGCATGCTGTTGCTCACCAAAGAAAATCTTTCCTGAGGCAAGGTATCATGGGTATAAGAGTTTCCAGGTCTTGAGAGTGCTGACACCAAAGGCTTTTTAGGTACCATTGAAGGTTCCTCATATGCAGGTTGGCATATGGAATGAGTAAAATGCAAGATGCCATGCACCCCAGAGCTTGCTGGATTTTCCTTGCAGATAACTGAGGTCTGGTGGCTAGTTCAGAGAAGTAGGCTTTAAGGTAAGTTTGCTTTTCTGGTATAAGGAATGCCATCTGGGATGGTGTGTCCAGGCTTGCTCCCAGGAATATAATCCTTTGGGTGGGTACTAGATTGGATTTCTTTTCATTGATAGTGTACCCTAGGGAGGTCAGTAGGGAATTTACAAAGGCCAGGTGCTTGAGCAGCTTTTCCTGACTGTCTGCCTGAATTAGGCAGTCGTCTAAGTACGGGTAAATTTGAATATTCCTTTGTCTGCAAAAGGCAATGGCCGGAGCCAGACATTTTGTGAAAACTCTGGGAGCAGTAGATAAGCCAAAGGGAAGTGCAGAGAACTGAAAGTGCAGAGATCCTGCATAGAAACGGAGGTATTTCCTGCATGATTCCCTGGCAGGAATATGGAGGTAGGCCTCTTTTAGGTCTAAGGTGGCTAGACAAGCATTCTTGGAGAGCATGGGTAGCAGTTGCTGGAGGGTGAGCATTTTGAATTTTGGTATCACCAAGAAGGTGTTTAAAATGGAAAGATTGAGGATGGAGCGTCAGGTGCCTCTATTCTGGGTACCAAAAAAAGTCTGGAGTAGAAACCTTGGCCTTTCTGTTCTGCAGGAACGTGCTCTATTGGCCTCATAGAGAGCAGGGAAAGGACTTGCTTTTGCACCTCTGCCCACTGGTTTGGAGGTAGATCTGGGAACTCTTTTGGGGTTGGAAGAGTGTGGAAAGAAATTTTGTATCCCTGGGACACTATGCTGAGAACCCAGCAGTCGTTGGTGATGGTGGCCCAGGTGCTTGCGTAAAAGGAGAGTTTTCCTCCTATGGGTAAGTGAAGTTGGGCAGAGGGTGGGTGTGGGGGAGGAGAGTCATTGTGAGTTCTTACCATGAGGGGGTGGCTTAGAACTCTCTGTTTTTGAAGCGGAGGAATTCCACTGTTTTGATCTCTGCATTCCCTGTGGCTGCTGTCTGGGGGGGTCTGCTTCCAAGGGGTCTGGGCTGAACTGACCTGGTGGGAGCAGAAAAGGGCCAGTGCTTGGAGGGGCAATGCCTGCTGAACGTGGGTGGCTGGACCTGTAGGAAATCCTTAACTGTCTGCATAGATTTAGCTTTTTCTTCCATCTTTTTTAAGACCTCCTCTGCCTTAGTGCCAAATAAGTTGTCTTTGTGCAAGGGTGCATCCAACAATTTAGATTTAACATGGTCTGGCAAGGGCTGTTCCTTTAGCCATGCATGCCTTCTAAGGACAGAACCGGTGACTGCAAGAAGCTTCTAGGGCGTCAAAACCACAGTGTAAGGTGTGCTTAGTTACTTGACTTGCAGAATGCATTAACTCTTGTAATTCTTTAGATTCTGCACAAGCAGGAAAGGAAGACATTTTTTGTTTGAAGAGTTCCAGGGCATGTTGCTGAAATTTTAGCATATGGCAGTGACAATTTAGTACCCTGATAGCAAGAGTAGCTGAGGTGTATACTTTTTCTACCCCATCTGTCTAGTGCTCGGGAATCCCTGTCTGAGAGGGTGGGATTCTTAGCAGAGGTTGCGCTTTAATCCCTTTAGACCCTTGAGAAATAACCTCAGGGTCAGCAGTAGGATT
Source organism: Protopterus annectens (assembly GCF_019279795.1). Taxonomy (NCBI): domain Eukaryota; kingdom Metazoa; phylum Chordata; order Ceratodontiformes; family Protopteridae; genus Protopterus; species Protopterus annectens. Next base: position 841,766,588 of record NC_056732.1, read on the forward strand.
TTTGAAAAGAAATTAGTGTGAGTCAGGGACTCTGTAATACCTGTCAGGTTTTCTGGGTGCAGGAAGGAGGGTGTCAGGAGTCAAACTGGATTCCAGGAAAACATCGTCCACAACATCCAGGACTGGGGGAATGGCCAGGGGTCTGTGCTGTGGAAGATCTAAGAATTATAAAATACCACCAAGACCACTGATCCAAGAAGTAAGCAATTTTAATGAAACACTTAGCGCCGCGGCTTGCACAGCCTTCCAAGAGTAAAAACACTACAAAACACTCTTTACTTAAATACAGCATATTGCACAAGACAATTAATCCATTAAGCATACACTTTAAATCACATACTTCCAATTACATTCCTTATTAAGTCCCTGAGGCTCCAAAGAACCATCCTTTAAAATCAAGAGGGTTTCTTTTTTTAAACATTTATTTTTTTAAGGACATACATTCACCTATACCAACTTGCAATTTTTCCAGAACACAACCCCTAATAGAATCAGGATCAGAATTGTGTGCTGTCATGAAATGGCTCCCATAGGGGAAACTTATAGGAGTTTTAGGGTCCTGTTACAGGAACATATTAGGGAATATGTGTTTCATTAAAATTGCTTACTTCTTGGATCAGTGGTCTTGGTGGTATTTTAAAATTTTATTTTTTTGTTTTTTAAAGTTGTATTTGAAGATCTAAGAATTCCCTGAGTGTCTTTTTTAGACTGAGGGTAGTCCTGACATTCCCATTGGAAATGCTCCCTTAAGGTATGAAGGGTTTCCCAAAAGGAAAAATCCTCCGGGGAGAGGCTGAAGGAATGGAATCCTCTGCATCAGAATTCTCATAAGCAGAGAGGGGTTGCATGTCTTAATATTCAGATGCATCAGAGTCCTTAGACTCCTGTTCAGACAAAACTACTGGGGAAAGATCTCTTTTTCTTTTGGAAGGGGTAGCTTGGCTCCCCCTGATCAGCATGATAAGGTCTTTCACCATTTTAAGCATTTGAGACTGAGGCAGGGAAGCAGGTGCCTGAGAATGGGTTGTCAGCTTCTTGGGTGTGGTTCGTACCCTGGGCCTTAGAAACACAGTAGTTTTCGAAAGGAAGGTAGACGTGAAAGAAGTCAGTTTGTGTTGAGAATCGGTAGTGCGAAGTACTTCCTCGGAAGCCAGTGCCTGCTCAGCCGCTCTGGAACCATCCAAGTCAAAGAAGAGTTTTGTGGCATACCGGACTCCGAAAGGGTCTTGGTAACGGCCTGCGAATCCACAGAAGCGGGCATCAGGGGATGCGAAAGAGCCTCACTCCTCACTGAGGACCAGAGAACTGACGATTAGCTTAACGGAAGTGTTGTCGGTAGGTTTGGACCTGTGCGGTCTGTCTCTGTCTTTATCATTACATTTTTTCAGAAGGTCTGCTGTCAGATGGCTTGCCGAATTCGAGGACTGTAAGTGAAAATATCTAGCTACAATAAGGGCCCAACCATGTATAGTCCTGACGTTGAACAAAGCACAAAAGTGACAGCGGGGGACGTCGTGGTCTGGGCCTAAGCAAGTAACGCAGTGGGAATGAAAGTCTCAGTGTGGTATTTGCTTTCCACAGGCGAGACAATTGTTAACTTTTTCTGACATCGGTTAGTGCAAGAAAAAAGGATCCCCAACGGGGTACTTAGCTTTAGAAGACTTCAGCTTCAATTTGGAAGACGAAACTCAGGTAGCAGCTGACCGGCACTCATGCGAACTGCTTCTCCTTCGGGCTCTGCAGCAAGAAAGACTGATGTAATGGCGTCGGCTGTCTTACTTTATACTACTGATGACCTGATGTCAGTCCTGAAGTGACAGCAACCGATGCAGAAATAGTAAGCCTCTGGTATTCGGGGTGGCCGAGGGCTACCCTGGCAGGGACAACCCAAGTGTGATGACTGCAACAGTGAAACATGAAGAACATCTTAGATATTCACCACGTGTGCACACACGCACACACAGACACACACACACACACACACACACACACACACACACAAAACCATCTCTTAACTTAACCCTAATCCTACACACTCATAATCACACATACTTACTCTATCCCCTTACTTAATTACTACATATAATATATTCAGCTTACAATTGATAGAGTTAGTGAAATTCTATTGGGGCTATTTAATGTCCATGAAAGATGTTTCAAAATGGTTATGTAGAATTTTGGGTGTAAACATAGGATTACAATTTTTCCAGGAATTAATGGTAAAATGTTTTTAGTACAAGGAAAATATGGATGTGAAATGAGGGGTATTATATATGCAATTAAGGTGTGCCTAAAATAAGTTTTATGTAGGAGAAAGCAAAAGAACATTTAAAGTTAGACTTTTAGAACGTGCAAGGGACATTATTAGGGGCAAAAAGGAAAGCCCTATAGCTGGACATTTTAAGACTTTTCATAATGAGGAAGTTGGGGGTTTATAGGAAATGATTTTAGAAAAAAATTAATTTTGGTCAACATGACACTGTCCCTATCAAAAATAAATTATTGCACAAAGAATATGTGTATATATTGAAATTTGATGTGCTGGTTCCAAACGGATTAAACATCGAGTGTAATTGGAGGATTTTTATTTAATTATATGCAATTAAGTGTAAATGATTTAATGGGGGAGAGTATTTAAGGCGGGTGTTTTTTTAATGTTTTACTCCCTGAAGGGTTTTTCAGCTGAAGTGCCAGAGACAATAAAACAGTTTGCTGTGAATTCCTGGCTTGGTTGTTTTTTTTTGTTTTATCTACACACAATTGCAAACACATACACACACACTACACATCCCGTGTACCTGTTTCGAAGAAACACACAGCCAAAAAAAAATGTCCATTCGATAAAGTGAATGTCTGACCAACACCAAAGCAATCACTGACCAAACAATCAGAACCTATATATATTTTCTCTCTCTCTTTCTCTCTCTCTCTCTCTATATATATATATATATATATATATATATATGTATGTGTGTGTGTGTGTGTGTATGTGTGGGCTGTTAATTAATTGAGTTAACAAGATTAACTAGTTATTTTTTAATCACAACATTAAAAAGATCAAAAATTAATCTTGAAAATTTAAGTTATACCATGCTCGGCATGTGATCAAGTGTCTTGTGGTAAATTACTAAAAACCTTCAAGTTATATATTATTCTTCGTTCCAATTCTTTGGCTTTGTTCTGTGTACTGCATAGCGCAAACAACTTCCAGTTTCTTTACTCATTAAGCTTAATGTTGTGAAATGCTCAAGTATTGCAAGTTTTTATTTATTTATTTAACATTTGTTGACTGGGAAAGTCTGACTAGGACAGAGCCTATTTTCAGTGGAGGCCTGGGGAGAACATAAACATTAGAAGCTAGGTTAACTAAAGTTCATTTTTTTTAATCATCACATTAATCTTGATTACAAAATTGTAGTTCTTCAACTTCCACAACACATGCACACACATACAGATAGACAGATAGATAGATATAGATAGAAATTTAATTCTGCCATAAATTCTTCTAAAATTACCTTCATAGAGGCAATATTTACATTTGCACATTAAATAAACAATAACATATTTTTTAATATACAAACAAGCTAAAAGAAGATACTCAAAGGCCTCTAATAGTGCAGGCACCCTGTAAGCAGCTATCTTAGCCCTTCAGCCTGTTCCCTACATATGTATATAACAAGCACCTCTGATCCTGCCTTCAAACTTGTACTCTACTATTTTCCTCTGTCAGGCTACTGCAACACCCACCATCCTCTCTGAAAAAATATACTCCTGTCATAATGAATACAGACTATAGAGAGGTCCAGAAGACTATTAAAAGCCTAGCCACTGTAAGTCAAACTTCTTACTTCTTCTATCAATGAGGACCTGAGAGTGAATTTATGGATCCCAATTTACTCATCAAAGTTGACTTTAGAGACACCAAGGGGAGATACTTTGATTTGGAGTGGTAACTCTTTTCACAAGTGGGAAATCCTTTTGACAGATACCTCTATCCTGCCAAAAGGTTTGATTTTAACACTGCAATATACATTTAAAACATTAAATTGGGTATTTATGTTACTTCTGGACTTTCATTATACAGTCATCCAACAGCATCAGACAAGGAAGAAAAATTCCACTGGAGGTTTGCAGACCACCGAAAGCATGAGTACAGGAACAGCGTGGTGTGAACATTTCTCTTGAAGGATTTGCTGCGGTGCTACAGAATTTATATTATACTCTTTTTTTCTTTTTTTTTTTTAACAGTATGGTGTGAAGCAAGATCCAACACCTGATGGGATTCAGGAAACAAAGCACAATGCAAAGGGCCAGAATATAGAAAAATACAGGAAAAAGGATAGTTCGGTGTCAGAGACCACATATTTTTTCCTTTGTGTTTTTGTCCATGTGCTGTTGATCATCAAGCCTCCCCCAGCATACCTGTTAACCTCTTAGCACAAGAAATATGGACAAAGCCCAAAATAATGAAGGGATAAAGGCCCAAAACAGGGACAAAGTTTAAATAATGCTCTATCAAACATAAAAAGTTGATATAATAAAAGGTGTTGTGTTACCATGCATTTTCTTAAGGATTTAAAGTCTGAAACTCAAAGATCTGCCATAATTTAGTGAGTTTAACCCTCACCTATTTGCTAGAAAACCACGATTTTTATTTGAAACAGACCAAAGATATGAGGTAAAAAAATGGATATTCTGTGAAAATATGGACAGTTGAGAGGTATGCCCCCAATCATAAATGCCCACTCTTTCCTCTACCTTAGAATTTCACATGGGATCAAATTAAGATATGCCCAGAGGGGCCTGCCATCCAGGCAGCCACGAGGTTGCTTTGCACCTTTGCCTGCACCCCATGTCTGTGTACAACACTGCTGAGGTGATTACCCCTCACTATTGCCAGGTGAATCTGGATTAATCTCTCTAGACTTGATCCAGTAAGTGAAATGATCTATCTGCCATAGTTGTGACTTAGGGACTCAATCCTAAAACTTGGGTGAGTCTGACTTCCTCTCCAAAACTGTGACCTAACAGCATCCATCCAGTGCCCAAGTTGCTATGGAAAGAGGGGTCATATCTATCTATCTATTGACCAGGTTAATCCTATTAGGGTAGTAGCCCCTTTTCAGGGGAAACCCAAGGTAGTATTCATACTACTAGGGAGCATTTGGTCAGGGCATCTAGGAGCTTCCGCTAATCTTTTCATACAGGGACCCAATTGAGTGTGACTCTTCCTGCTTCCGTTCCAGGCATGCAGGCAGATTGGAGAAGCAGGAAGACAGTTTGGAGTTTGTAGATGGTGGAGACACAATAGATTCACCAAGGGAAAGTGATTCTTTGAAGGATGAAGAAGGAAAAGAGGAGCAGAGAAGTGATGCTGAATGAGCAGAGTTGTGTGGTGGAACATAGTACAGAAGGAGCAGTGTGCCAGGAGAGGCTGAAGACAATAGAGTCTTCACAAAGCAACATGGAACATTAAATGAGGAAGAGGTTGAATTATTATTGGATCTGGAGGATATTTTTCAACAGAATCCTCTTAGGGAAGAGGATTCAGCACAAATGTATATTGTTACAACCGCCCAATCGGGAGGGTTGTAGGATGTGTATTTAACAGAGATGGTGAACCAGAGTGCGAGGTAGCAGCTCTGTGGGGCAAAATCATGGAGAAAACACAGGAGGAAGAAGTAGTGGAGAATGCAGTAAAGAAAAGGTTGTAAAAGTATATGGTAAAAGAGAGAAATGAATGGAGGATGTGAAAAAGATGATGAAGAGGAAGTTTGTAAAAAGGTTAAGTAGTAAAGAAGAAAAAGTCTCAAAGGGTTTGACGTTTGGGACAATGATTGCACCAGTGGGTATTTCACCCAAAGAGGTAAGAGCTTTTATTCACATTAATAAAGAAAGATATTGTGACATTTTCTTTGAAACTGGACAGTACATGCAGAAATTTTAAGAACACTATGAGTTAAAAAAATGTAATGCTTGGAACTCTTATATGGTGCAAGCATTTCATAGAGAAACAAACAAAAAAATTTGTAGGCATATAAAGACTTTATGTAACGATGTTATGGACACAACAAAAATATATGATGATAGGGATTTATGGACTAGTGGCTGAAATTGAAAAGTGAAAATGTTATACATATTTCAAGTGTAATAAACCTGGATGGTAAAACAGGATTTGTTACACACAGAGAGCAACCGAAAACATGCATTTTCTGTGGAAAGGATAATCATTTTATAAGTAACTGTGATAAATGAAAATGTTTTATTTGTGTGAAATCAGGGCATGAAGTTAAGAAATGTGATACGATATGCAAAAAATGTGGGCAAACTGGGCACATACAGATGGATTGTGAAGAAAATCCAAAACCTACAGAACAAGATCAGATTCAAGAATCTGTATGAGATATAAAAAGGATACAGAAAAAGGGAAATGAAGGACAAAATGCTAGAGAAGAAAGTTATAAGGAAACAATAGTGGTTAAAAAAATTACATAAATGAAAGAGAAGCGGTGTTGCAAGATACAAGTGAAGAGGAATATGTAAACTGGAAAGTACTGCAGGGAAAAACTCTATAGGGAAAAGGGTGAAGGAGAGAAAAAGGAAATTTAAGAGTAATTGTGAAAGAAAAGAAAAAAGGATAAAGTGGAAGGAGATGATCCTTTTTTTCTGAAAAGAGGTTAAAGATCTTAGCAATAAATGTTAACAGTATAAAGAATATTAAAAGATGCATAGGCATATTGGAATGGTGTGTAACACTTGATATGCATATAACTGTATTAGAAGATATGAAAATATTAACAGATGTAAAAGGGTTACAAGCTGAAGTTACAGGGGAAATATTATTTGGAATATGGAGAAAGTTACATGCTCAGAAACAGGTGTGTTATGTCAGGAATATATAAAAAATGTAGACATAATAATAGCAGAATTGGGAAGAATAACAGTGATAGATTTAAGGTTCAAAAAGAGGTGTACAGAATTACTAAACTCTATGCATTTGTAACAAAGAAAGAAAGATAATGTTTAAAAAATATAAATTACGTAGGAATTAATATGGACATAATATTAGTAAGGGGTTTTAATTGTGATTTAAGATAAAGAAAGAAAGAAGGAAATGATGTTAAGAATGTATATGAGATACTGAAAAGTGGAAAGATATGTATATGAAACAATGTACATTGGATATATAAAAGAAATGAAATAAGAACGAAAATGTATTATTTCCTAATATCTGATAGTATGTATTATGCAAAAAGGGACAAACATGACAGTTTTTTCAGATCATTTAGTTATATGGTTAGAAGTGCAAGAAAAAGAAGGATATACAATAACTGGTAAGGGTGTTAAGATACATAACGAAAAAAAATCTGAAGGAAGACTATATGAAGGAGATTATCAAAATTATGTAAGGATCATATAGACATGAGATTTTTTATGAAAATTTGATGAATTGGTGGTTAAGTTTTAAGGAAAAGTACAAAAAATATTTTTTGGATTGTCAAACCAGAAAGAGAGAAAATATGATATATAGGCAAATGACTCAGGAAATATTTAGAGAAGTGCTACTAGATAAGACTTTTTATAAAAATGAGAAGAAAATATACAATTTAAATCAGGAGAGCATTAAAAATATGCTATACAAAGATATTTTTACAAAGAAAAAGGCAGAGGTAGCCCTGTATTTGAATAAATTAGTAAAAGAAAACCAGAGTATAATAAATTAATTGAAAAATAATGAAGGAGATAGCATGACTATGCAAGATAAAATATTTGAAGTAATAAATAAGCATACAGAAAATACTTTTGTAAAGAAAGAGATAAAAAGGGCAAAATGGAAAGTTAAAAAGTGAGGAAGATAATGAAAGTTTAGAAAAAAATAAGTACAGAAGAATTAAATGGAAGTTTAAAAGAAATCAACTTGCAGAAAGCTACAGGAAAGGATGGCATTGGATATCATATGTATAATAATATGGAAGAATGGCAAAAAAAATGTAATTTGCGGAAGTACTGAATGAATGGTTAAAGACAGGAATGGTAGAAAAAGAAATATGTACTAGGATTATAACATTTATATGGAAAAAAGGAGAAAAAGATGATATAAGAAAACAGAGACCAACAGTGTTGAATAATGCTGATTATAAAATCTTTATGAGAATAAGTAAAAAAAATAGCAAATAAAACAGACAAATTACTTGAATATACAATTTTTGGTAAGAAGGGAAAAGAAGTCAAGATTTATTACGGATAATAAGAGAGATGATAAATGATATTATAAATAAAAAGGTAGAAATTAAAATTATGGTATGAGATGTGAGTAAAGAATTTGATAAAATACAATATGAATGTTTATGGGATATATTAAGGGATTATAATATAAGTGAAAAGATAATAAAAATAATTAAGTCACTATATGAGAAGAATATTGTGAGAGCAATTTTAAATGGATGGTTGACTGAAGAAATAGTAATAGAGTGTGAGATAATGCAAGGATGTCCGACAAATAGCATTTTATCTGCATTAGTTATAAATGTGGTTGTTAATAAAATGGAGTATTAGATATTGAATGACAGAAGAAATATGAATTCCAATAATTCTCACTCACACAGATGATATGGTATTAATAGCCAAGAATAATAAATAAATGGGAGAAGGAATTAGAAAGATAAATAGCTCTTTGAAAATACTTGGTTTATGTACAACAGAGATAAAAGTAAAGGAGTTGGATTTAAGGGAAAGATAGAAGATATTCAGCTTAATGATGAAGTTATAGATATACTGGGAATAACACTTGGATCAAAAAAGTATAAAGGAAAACAGTGAGAGAAAATCTTGCAAAAGTTGAAAGATATGTATATGTTTTGGAAATCATATAAGCTGTCATATTAAAAAAACATACTTAATAAAGTTGATTCTTCTAGGCAAATTGACCTACTTAACATGTATGTATATGATCCTGTCTAAGTATGAAAAAAATAATGAGTATTGCATTTTCTTTTACATGGGGATGTAGGCTAAATATAGTTATAAGAGGGATTTTGTATGTTAAGGAAGAGGATGGGGGGACTAGGGTTAATTAACACAAATTGTTCATGCAACTTCCCTGAAATTATATAAAGTTCTGGTAGGAATTAAAATAGAGAAAGGGAACTTAATAGAACATATACTGAATGATAAATATAAAGTTCTTTTGGGAAAGGATAAATGCAGGGAAAAGATGGAAAAATCATATAAATGAAGATGTGAAAGAATATCAAAACAACATTTTTTAATGGAAAGTGAATACATATGATGCTGAGAAAAATTGTATTTGAATATAATGAATGAATACTATTATGTCTTCTCATGGAAAATTTTAGAGAATGAAAAAAGAAATGCTATTTACATGGTGTAAGAAAATATATGAATGTAAAGGTTTTTGTGGAGACCGATGATAAGAAAATTGCCTGCTAAATCTAATATGCCTTATAATAAAACACAGGAAAGTGTGTATGATTATTGTGGGGAGGTTAAATGATTATTGTGGAGAGGCTGAAACAGCAGAACATGTGTTTTGAAAATCTTCTGGAATAAAGTTGTTATTGGAAAAATATGTGAAAAGAAATTGTTGAAAGGTTTTGATAAGGATGAAGATATGAATATGTTTGAATATGGGTATTATATTAATAAAACAATGACAAGTTAAAAAATTTGATTTAAAAAAATCTACATTTTATGGACAATATGGAATAGAAGACGTAATGACGTGAAGTACAATGGAAAATGGATATTATCACAGGTTTTGAAGAAAATATGTTTTGGTTATAGAAAAAAAGGGTGGGGGGAATGATTAAAACATTTGAGACTGTTTTGTATTATATAAAATTGTAAATAATTGTAAATAATGTATATTGTGTAAGTAATACAAATCATGTATATAAGTTGTAATAACCAATAAAGAGCCCTACTCTTTGTAAGGTGATCACTACGTGGCACCAGAGGGCTGTAACTAATCACTGAATCTAAGATAGAGGCTGTGAGTGGAGATGAGCCAGATGGACAACAAAAAACAAACTGTAATTCAGAAGGTAAAAGATGTTTTGGAGGTGAAAACTGTGGCATTGCATGATCTGGATGGCTCTGTTTTACAAAAATGACGGAAGAACCAGATGATGTAAGTGATGATGTGATACTGAGAGTGCATTTCTTGCCAGTGAAGTGACTGAATTTAAGGGAACTCACTAAGTTGGACTTCAGGGAGATGAAACAGAGGGCTTAGTGTATTCAGCGTAAAGACTTATTCAGCAAGTAACATATCTCCTTGGAAGGACCATATTTATCAAAATTTAAATGTACAGTCAAAAAAACTGTTGTTGCAATTTAGAAAACCTGAGATAGAAGAGAATTAATTACAAAGTTTTTCTTAATTTATGTCAGGGATGTGCATGATATTAAATAAGTTGTGGATGACAGAAAAGTATGGACAGGCAAATGGCAAGTTTATATAACTTTAAAAACAGAAAAGTTACAGCATGTGCCTGATGTGAGAGTAATACATGGGAAAAAGGGAGTGTTAAGTAGTGGGAATGAATCACATTTAATTCTGGACTGTACAAAAAGCAGGTGTGCAGTGTAGATATTTTGGACATTCTACAAAAAATGTAAACCATATTGTAGGATACAAATGTGGAAGTGAGGAGCATTTTTGGTGTGAATGTCCACAAATTAATGAAGATAGACACCTGAGGAAAATGTAGAGGAACAACAAGTTTGTATGCAACAAAGGGTAGAAATGTTTGATGAAAAGTTGAGGGTGGGGTGGGGTTGAACCAGTATAAGATAAAAATATAGAAAGATATGCACTAGATGAAGTCCACAAACTAACACATGAAAAAGAAACGCATACAGACATGAAAACAGGTTTGTGGCATTAGAAACAGAAGAAGAATAGGAGGGAGATATATGAGCTCTGTGTCAGAAAAACAAACAGAAGGTTCTAATAGGGTGAAAGGTGAGAAGAAGAAAAAGGAGGCCAAAAGATGAACTGGAAAAAAATGCAAAAAAGGGAAAAGGTTAACATAAATACAGCATCAATGAATATGAATATCATGAAAAGTGACGTTAGAAGAATGATGGTGTTTGAAGGTTTGAAAAAGTAGACACAGAGGTAATTTGTTTACTTGACACAAAATGTACATATAAAAGGAAAGGGTGGAATTTGAGATGAAGTGGAAAAGAAAAGTGATGTGTGCAGTACAGGGAGAGATACATTTTCAACCACTGCAATATTACTAAAAATATGGTATATAAAAAACAGAAAGAAATCTGTGATAGAATAGTACAAAAAGGGACAAGGAAAAGTCTGGAAGAAAAGAAATTACATAAATATAACAAAGAAAAAACTAGAAAGTATGATATTTATACAAAAGTATTCTTTGAAACGGAGAAAAGTTTTCTCATTTTTGGGTAAGAAATTGAGATGTAAACTGGAATTTGATTTGCAGCAGTGAAGATGTGTCTGGGGGGGCCAGAAGGGAAAATATAACAAAGAAAGGTATATTTTTGAAGAAATTTATGAATATATTTGGCATGGAAGATATGAATTTAGTAACATGAGTTCAGAGTAAATTTACATATCATTCCCCAAGATATAAAAACTTGGCTAGGCTACCTATTTACATTTCACAAGAACATGTGCATTTAATTGAATATTTTGATACTCACCAAAAAACTATTTCATATCATGTGCTAATAATAGCTAAAATAAAAACACAGGGTAATGGAAATAAAATGAGACATTGGCACTTTCCCACCTTTCTGCTGAAAAGAGGAATTTAAGGAATGGGTAGTGGAGATTATTCAGGAGCTGTTAGACAGGACAGACATTTCTTCTAGGTAGGGAATGGGATAAATTTAAGGTGGAGTTTAAAATAGGGTGGAAATAAGAGAAAGGAGCTATGGTTAAGAAGAAACAACAATTATTTAGAGGGACTGACAAATGAGTAAGTATTGCAGAATGGGAGAATCTCACAGAACATGAAGGGTGTCAACTGCAGAATGCTAGGCAGAAAATAAGGGATTACCTTGATTATATGCATGAGCTTAGAAAGATTGCTATTAAGCAACTGTTTTTTTTTTATAACAATACTAAAGCACAATGACTCAGGTAACAGAAAGTAGAAAGGGCTGTTGCCAAACTTAGGGAGTCTATAATATGGAAGGTAACAGGAGATCCTGCAGCGGTATTAGAAATACTTCAGAAATTCTATGAGAGTCTCTATAAAGCAGAGAAATATGAAAATCAAGAAAAATACAAATTGAAATGTTTATGGAAGAATTAAATATGCCTTGGTTAGAGCTAGATGAGGCTCAACGGTTAGCATAGGAGTAGATGAGATAAAAATTGTGATGTATAACCAATCTACAGGAAAGTAACCAGGAATAGACAGTATTCCTGGGAAGTTTCAAATCTAGGATGAAAAACATTGATAAAGATATGGAAGGTTTTGTTTAACAGTATGTTAAGAGGAGGAGAAGTACGATCATCCTGGAAGATAGCATTGGCAGCTGTAATAAATGAAGAGGATAAAAATCCATCAGATCCAGCTTCATACAGGCCCATTTCAGTACTAAACCATGATTATAAAGTGTTCATGTCTATAATGGCTAAAGGAATGGCAAAAGTAATTGTTGTTTCTTCTTAACCATAGCTCCCTTTCTCTTATTTCCACCCTATTTTAAACTCCACCTTAAGTTTATCCCATTCCCTAGCTAGAATAAATTTCTGTCCTCTCTTAACAGCTCCTGAATAATCTCCACTACCCATTCCTTAAATTCCTCTTTTAAACATATAGGAGGGAAAGTTCCCATGTCTCATTTTATTTCTTTACCCTGTGCTTTTATTTTTAGCTATTATTGGTGCATGATCTGAAATAGTTTTTGGGTGAGTATCAAGACCTTCAATTAAATGCACATGTTCTTGTGAAATGTAAATTCTGTGTAGCTTAGCCAAGTTTTTATTTCTTGGGGAATAATATGTAAAGTCACTCTGAACTCCTGTTACTGAATTCATATCTTCCATGCCAAATTGTTTCATAAATGTATTCAAAAATATACCTCCCTTTCTTATATTTTCCCTTCTGGGCCCCCCAGACACATCTTCACTGCTGCAAATCAAATTCCAGTTTACATCTCAATTTCTTACCCAAAAATGAGAAAACTTCTTTTCTCCCTTTCAGAGAATACTTTTGTATAAATATCATACTTTCTAGTTTTTTCTTTGTTATTTTTATATAAGTTCTTTTCTTCAAGACATTTCCTTGCCCCATTTTGCACTATTCGATCACAGATTTCTTTGTTTTTTATATATCATATTTTTAGTAATAATGCAGTGGCTGAAAATGTATCTCTCCCTGTAATGCACACACCAGTTTTCTTTTCCACTTCATTTCAAATTCCACCCTTTCCTTTTATATGCACATTTTGTGTCAAGTAGACAAATTACCTCTGTGTCTACTTTTTCAAACCTTCAAACACCATCATTCTTCTAACATCACTTTTCATGATATTCACATTCATTGATGCTGTACTTATGTTAACCTTTTCCCTTTTTTGCATTTTTTTCCAGTTCATCTTTTGGCCTCCTTTTTCTTCTTCTCACGCTTCACCCCATTATAACCTTCTGGCTGTTTTTCTGACACAGAGCTCATATCACCCTCCTATTCTTCCTTCATTTTATCCTATTCTTCCTTCATTTTTATCAAGTCCTCTCTGATAATTTCTGCTTCAGCAGAGGAACCAGGCAGGGATGCCCTCTTTCCGCTTTATTTGGATTATATTTAGAACCACTGGCAAAGAAAATATAATTGGTATGGTAGTCAAGAAAAGCTGGCTTTATCTGTTGACAATATTTTATATCTGACAAAACTAGAAAAAGACACCATTTTGAGACAGTCTCTGATCTTTTGAGATAGTTTCAGATCTTTTCGGGATACAACATTAATGAAGATAAAACAAAGGCAATAGTGGTAAATTATGTACCACACATGACCTAATTTAGCAATAACCATATTTATGGGGACATGATAAAATGAAGTATTTAGGAGTATGGATTAAAAATTATTCTAGTGGCAGCTAAGGATATGTGGGAAGAGACTAAACAAAAGATAATACAAAAACTGAGAAAATGGAAGCTTTGCGATATGGATAGTAAGATACAAGCAGTCGAAATGTTTTTAGTCCCTTTAGTCTTATACACAGGTCAGACATATTTTATCAACCAGAGGAGAAGTTGTGGATTGCAAATAATAAAGAGATGAAGGACTTTATCTGGGATGGGAAGATGGCAAAAGTCAAGTGGGATAAGCTGATACTTCCAGAAGAACAGGGCAGACTGGGATTAATCAATTTGAAGGGGTGTTTCAGAGCTACACAGTTAAGGCTCCTATAAATAGCACAAGCAGAAAAATATAATTCAATGTGGAAAGAGATGTTGATGTAACGGGGGAAGCTCAAGAAACAAGGACAGACTGGGATTTTGGATACAGGCCTTTAAGGAGAATAACAATAATCATACATAATATTATATCCATAAATTAGCAGAAAGTAATTCTAAGAACTAAATCAACAAGGGAATGGAGAAAATAGATTCTGCTGATAGGGATAATTGCAATTAGGGATACAGACAATAGGCAAGAGGGGGCTAGAATTTATTGGAGAAAACTGGCAAAGGAACCAAGGTATCGGGAAAAAATAACTACAGAGGGAAAGATGACAGAATGGGAAGATGCCAAGAATTTATTTGGACTGCAGGTTAGAGATGGCCTTCCTTATCAGGGATTGATATCAAAGTATAGGCAAAGAGAAAGAAATGAGGGGTCCTAAATGAAAGACCAACACTGGCAGAGTTTTTAATAGAATCTAGAACAGAAGGTCCCATTAAAAAAGAAATAATTAGTACAGCATATAAAATATTGCATGATAACTATAAGAATCAATCAGAGGAGGTTAGAAGGAATTGGGAAGAGAGATTGGATAAGCAATTCACAAAGAAACAATGGAAAGATATACGAATGCCTCCTAAATATGCAACAAAATCTAAAAGATTTAGGATTTTTGCCTGAAAATGTTTACATATATATTTTTTACCCCAAGTAGACTCCAGAGAATTTTTCCTCAGGCAGACAGCAAATGTTGGAGGTGTAAAGGGGAATAAAGAGGTAACTGGGAACATATTTTCTGGGAGTGTGGTGAGTTGGCAGACTTTAAGGGTTCCCTGCAGAATGCATTATTGGAGATGCATGTGAGCAGATTGGTCTGACGAGGAAGATGATTTTTCTGAGCTATTACACAGAATTGGAATTGCCTAGACAGGGAAAGGCCTTGCTGTGTCTAACAATGGTAGCTGCCAAAAAAGTAATTACTAGAAAATGGAAATGAAAATGTAAACTAACTGCATTAGATATAGTGGCAGAGATAAAACAACTGGAGTTGAGATCTTTAGAAAAGGGTAGGAGCAATCTATATAGGAAAAAATGGGAATTGTGGGAACAATACATAAAAGGGAGGAACGAGGTTTAAAAGGTGGCAGGACTTAAATGAGCTATGTAATGTTAAGACAGGGTAGATTATAACTGTTGTAAAATGCTTGCAACTAGAAGTGTATTGGTGTGGTTTGCTTTCATTTATATAAATGAATGATTGCCTATGTAGTAAGTGATAGTTTAATAAAGATGTTTCTTATTTTAAAAAAGGCAGGAACTGAATAATGTATGTAATGTTGATTAGGTTATATGATATATAGCAATATATGTGAAGTATAACATTTGTTATGTTAATAAAATGTCACATATAATACCACTCCACAAAAGAGGTAACTCTGTGGAGCTAATTTCCATCCAATTTTCACTCTATCCCCCTTATCTAAAATCCTCAAAAATATATACATTCCAAAATAATGCACTCCTCACTAATAAACTGCTAACCAACACCCAGCACGGATTCATCCCCAATCATAGTACTACCATAGCCCTTATTAGCTTTACCAACACACTAAACCAACATCAAAATAATGGTAACCTAGTATCCACTGTATTCCTAGATCTCTCCAAGGCCTTAGGTACTGTCTCCCATCACAAACTCCTTTCTGCTCTCTCCAACCTTAATCTGAGGCAATCCACACTAGCATGGTTTCAAGACTATCTAACCAACTGCCAACAAGCAGCAAAATGGCAAAACTCCTTATCTCCCTTCATACGTGTCACCCTAGGGGTCTCCCAAAGATCCATTCTTGGACCTCTTCTTTTCAACATATTCACAAACCAACTCCAGTCGTCACTCTAGTCCAGTATGCTGATGACTCCTCTCTAATCTGCTCTGGCCCATCACTCCTTCAACTCCAGGAATTGACACAAGAGTCCTTTACTGCTGTTGAAACCTGGTAAGCCAACTCTCAACTAATACTTAACCCCAATAAAACACAGCTAATGATATTCTATCCCAGTAGAGCCTTAGACTCCATAACACCATTCACAATATTCCAAGCTAATAACACCCCTATCACACCTGCCCAACACACCAAACTTCTACGGGTTATCACAGATCACAACATGAAATTCGATATGCACATTGCACAGACAATAAAGAAAGTCCATAAAAAACTCGGAAACCTACATAGCTGCAAAAAGTACCTCACCAATGACAGTAAAGCCAACATCGCAAGAACCCACCTACTATCCAGACTCCTCTATGCCTCCCCCACACTCATCAACATAAAGCAGACTTTAACAAACTAAACACCTGCTACAATAAAACAGCTAGGTTTGCTACTGACTCACCCTTCAGGACACATCACTGCATAGCAATCAAGCAACTATCCTGGATAGAATTACCCATCCTGCTCTCATATGACCAGCTTACATCAGCCCACCAAATTCTATATTATCCCAATAAAGTTCCTACTCTTCAAGGACTACTTAATATCTACTCTAAAAAACACCTATTAAGATACATCCAATAAAGCACTGTCTGGCAAAGGCAAAAGCAACAATAGCTCTGGGGACTCCTTGTTTTCCATTTCTGTTGCAAAAGCATGGAATACCATCCTCGTATATAGTAGGACCACTGAAAACAAAAATAATTTAAAAAAAACTCCTCTGGTCCCATTTACATAGTACTTGGTTATGTAATTGTTCTGATCCTGGGTAGCTTCACTTAATTAGATCATATACTTTAACCTTCTATGAAAGCTTGCAACAACTCTTTTCTATACTCGTAATCATGTGTTTACTGTACTAGCCAGTGATGAATGTAACCAAATGACTGAACAAAATGTCCTTTTAACTGTACTGTTTATTGTAACACACTGTGCAACTTATAATGTATTTACTTTTTGCTCCTTTCTTGGCCTTGAAACTGTACCTTATTAACTTTTTGACTCTGTAACATACTTTATTAACATGTGTATTGTATTTACTGTACTTGCTGTATTAATAGTTGTGGAGCTTTTCTCCCTGGGCCTCCGCTGAAAATGGGATCCATGCTCAGTTGGACTTTTCTGGTAAACGAATGTAAAATAAATATATAAATAAAATAATATAGTTTGACTACTTTTATATGACTATAACTTTGCCTATGTCACAAGTGACAATTCAATAAAGGTGTCTGGAAAAAAAAAAGAAACTGAATTGTAATGAGAGAAAAATTAATGTAATGAAGAATGAAAAAGCGCAGTTAAATTATAAACAAGAGTAAATTATGGATATTTATAGTTGAAAGGTATGTACAGAATATGTATGTGAAAAAAATGCGACAGAGGGTGTATGGAAAGTAAAGAAGATGAAACAGGATGCATTGGAAGAAATAGAAAAAATGAATTGAGTGGAAAGGGTTAGAGAATGCTGTAAAAGAAGGTAGTGAAGAATCCACACTAGGTCCAGGTAGATTAGGC
The DNA here is from genome assembly GCF_019279795.1 of Protopterus annectens. Taxonomy (NCBI): domain Eukaryota; kingdom Metazoa; phylum Chordata; order Ceratodontiformes; family Protopteridae; genus Protopterus; species Protopterus annectens. Next base: position 841,784,511 of record NC_056732.1, read on the forward strand.
TATAATTTTTATAAAGAAATGTCAGATTATGCAAAGGATGCTTTTATGAAAATATCGAATGAATGAATGAATGAATGGCGATAGGCATAAAAGAACAGGAGATAACCAAATGACTGAACAAAATGTCCTTTCAACTGTATTGTATATTCTAACACACTGTGCTCCTTATAGTATATTTTTTGCTCCTTTCTTGGCCTTGAAACTGTACCTTATTAACTTTTTGACTCTGTACTGTACTTTATTAACGTGTATTTACTATATTTGCTGTACTAATCTTCATGGAGCTTTTCTCCCCGGGCCTCTGCTGAAAATGGGATCCATACCTAGTCAGAATTTTCTAGTAAACAGATGTAAAATAAATACATTTGTAAGGCAGTTATAAAATGTATATGGAAAAGAGGAAGGAAAGAAAAATAATTGGAAACCAATTATGTTGGGAAATACTGACTACAAAATATAAAATATTATTCAGAAAAGAATGGTGGCTGTCATGAAAAAAGAAATGCATGAAGGGGTGCATGGGGTTAAAGGTAAAAGATTAAATGAAATGTTAAAGAAGCGGTCGAGTAAACAGATATGGGGAAGGAGAAGAAAAAGTAACAGTGTATGATGTGGTTAAGTCACTTGATGGTATTGATTATGGGGAAATGTTGAATATTTTAAAAGGATATGAGGTAGGAGGAAAAATAATAAAGGATAGTAAGGACAATTTATGAAAACTCTTGTGTGTCTGTGATGGTGAATGGATGGGTAGGAATAAGATAAGAAAGGGAAGAGGAGTAAAGCAAGTTTGTCCATTGAGCATGTCGCTATTTGTGCTAGTAATGAATGCAGTTAGATAAACATGTAGATCAAGGTTAGAAGATCGTAGATTGAAAGTTAAGGAAGGGATATGGTTACCATTAATGTTAACTTATGTAGATGATTTGATCTTAGCAGTCAACAACAAACATTGGGTGAAAGAGATAACTTACAAAACAGAACAGAACAAATTTAGGTACAACAGGATTACAGAAAAATAAGTCAAAAAGTAAGGGTTTAGAGATGTGGAAAAAAATGACAGGAATTTATTTTACAAGAAATGAAACTGATGTTCTAGGGTTCAAGTTTGGAAGGGAACAAGATGCAATAGAATAATGAAGAGAAGTTCTAAAAAAAAAAAAAATACAAAAGATGACAGATTAGTTGCAGGTGTTTCAGTTGTCCCTAAGAAAAAGAGTTGTTGTTCGTCTTCTTTTGGCTTTTCACGGTTAGGGGTCACCACAGCGGAACTTCGGTCTGCTAATGATTGGCAGCAGATTTTTACGGTGCCGAGGTGCCAGCTCGACGCCCACCCTTCAACAAAGGCATGCCCATTCTACGCATGTTTTTCGAACACCACTCGACCACGGGGAGGACATGCAGACTCCACACAGAAGGCGCTCCAGCCGAGATGCGTTAAACACACATATTTTAGGAAAGCTAGCATATTTAGGTATCGTTTACATGTTTCCAGACTGTATGGAAACTGAATTATTGGGCAAGCTTTTTGGTTTTCTGTGAAGAACAAGGTTGAAACCAGTCAAATGAGAAACAGTTTATAATGTAAAATAAAAAACAAGGGTTTGAATTTAATAACTACAGTTCTTCATTTAGTGTGAATACATTTTTTTTGGTGTTAAAAATTTTGAAAAAAGACAATACTATAATTTTTTTTATTTGAAAAATATAAAGATATGTGGATAGGTGGAGTAAAAAAGAAAAGGAAAACAAAGGGATTTGAAGAGAAGGAATATGAAAGTAAAATAAAGGAATATGAAAGTAAAATAAAGGAATGGAGAATTTATATAACTGAAGTAGAGATGGAAAGGAAAGAATTGTATAAAAATAACAACAGTGTACTATTATATTGATACTTGGGGAGAAATGGGGGCGGGATGAATAAAAGACAGCGATAAGGAAAAGGAAGGAAAGATTTTAATCTTTTCTGGAGCAAGTGATTTTCTGTAGCATTTATTATTGTACAAGCTGCCAGTGAAAGTAACATGAAATACAAAATGACAGAACAAACAATGCATAACTGCTCTGATACTGAAGAGATATCACATCATTGTTTTTTGGACTGTAAGAAAAATAAAGATCTTTAAACATTATTCAAAGATGTTTATGAACGGAATGTATTTAAAAAAATCTCTGACTTGGACATGGTGTTGTATAACGTTGAAAAGGAAACTGAAAAATGGGATAAAATTTTAATCATTGCTATTTGGTGTTTGTGGAAAAGAAGATGCGAAGAACTGATGTACAACAAAAGAAAAAAAGAATGATGATAAAGTAATATGTGCTATAAAGAAATGGTTATGGTGGAAAGGACTGGAGGGGATCGTGGAATACTGTGTGTGTGTTGTACCTTTAAGAAGTATTTCAAGGTCAGCATGTCCATATAAATAGCAAGCACGTGCTAGCTTCAGTGTCATTTTGAGAGTGCAGCCAGAGAGTGAGCATGTATGAATATGATAGCTAGTTTGTTTATAAGTTTATCTAAGTTAAAGTTATTAAGCCTCAATCCTGATGTGTTTGTACATAATAAAGCTGCTTGAAAAGAACTCACAAATGCTCTTCTGTTTTATCCTGACAAGACCAGCGAAATGGTGTCAGAACCAGGACTCCAGAGACTGCTTTTCAGAGCTACGAGGTGCAGAGTTAACAGGGAAGGTAAACTATGTGAACCAAACACAAAAAAGGGCCAGTAATGAACCAAATGAAATGAACACTTGCACAATTTATTTTATTAAAAAAAAAAAAAAAAAAAAGATAAAACAGCATTACAAGGCCACAAACCACATTATTAAACAAGCAGGAGGCACGAAAAGTTTATAGATTAAACAAAATGTTTAAAATTATTTGACAAAACGATTATCAGAAAAGCACATAAAGGGTTTGAAATTACCTTGGAATTGCAAAACGAGCATGTTTAAAGTAAAACAGGCATGTTTAGAGTAAAATGAGCACAAGAAAAGTATAATGGATATGAAAAAAGATTCAATGAGCCCAACAAATATAAGGGCAAAAAAAGGGCACATTAAACATAAATAAAACAAAGCGATTGCATGTTTTTGGCAAACTGCTGTGTTTTGGCATAAACTACTGTTTTGCACTTATTGAAGCTATTAAGGGCATAACTGGAGTTATTCAAAGTGTCTCAAAGTTTGTAAAAGTGCATACATTGTGTGCTTATTACTATGCATTTATTCAGAAGAGTTTGTTTGTAAAGTGCAACTATTTCATAAAGTGCAGTCAAAATATGGCCATTTCGAAAAGTTTCTTGTGCTGTGTCTATTCACAAAGCGCCGCTATTACAGAGTGTTTTTTGCACTGTAAAGAGTTATTTAGCAAAGTACAGCCATTTTGGGAAAGTTTCAGTGTGCTGTGTACTGTTTATTCACAAAGTGCAATTACTTCAAAATGTGTTTACTCTGAACTTCTTCTGCCCAGTTTATTCGCACAGTGCAGTTATTTTGAAATGTTTCTTATAGTGATGAGGCAATTTCTTACAGTACAGTGATTACAAGAGTATTCTTGTACCCGAGAGACTTATTCCGCAACATTCAGTTATCCAGAGGCTTGTTGTGCTACTGGGCATACTTAGACATACTGGCATAAATTTCAGGCATACGTGCAAGTGAGCACATTCATACAGTTAAAAGTGGACTTGGGTTGTGTTTTACTGTAACTTGTTGGCATGGCAGATGGAGTTCGAAAACCATCATCACTTGTATTTGATCAGAATATTGCAGAAAACTGGAGAATACTTGAGCAAGAGTACGATATTTTTATACAAGCAGCTTATTCTGACAAAGATGCACACACCAGGGCATTTATTTTGCTAAACCTAGCTGGGTCAGAGGGCACTGAAAGAGAGAGTTGATTTGTTTATGCACCAGCAGTATATGAAGGAGAAGGTGAAAACCATCATACTGTGTACAGGCTGAATCAAGGGAAGACCCTGAGTGTTTGAAATGCAATTCAATGAAATGTGTAACACCCAGACAAAGAGAGGCATTTGTTTTACACAAAAGATCAAAGGCCAGGAGAAACTTTTGCAGCTTATATTACTGACCTGAGAAACAAAGATAAAACGTGTAAGTTTGGTGACTTAAAAGATGAGTTAATAATGGACAGGCTTGCATGTGGTATTAGTAGTGCTGCAGTGAGAAATATTTTTCTTCGTGACAGTGATTTAACGCTGAGCAAAGCTACTGAGATTTGTCAAATCCATGAAATTACAGAAAGCCACACAAGTATGCTTTCAAGTGATAAGACCATAGTTTCAGCAGGCTCCAGAGCAAAAGTAGACAGCATGCAACACATAGCTAGTAGAAGCAGACCTAAACACATGGCAGCTGTAACCCCTGCGAGTGTGGCAGGTAAAACCCATAGCTTTACAGCAAGTTCTAAGAAAAGGACATGCTTAGTGCAGTACAAGGGTGAGTCAGCAAAGCCCAAATCAAGCTTTATTGTTAACTGTCGCAGTTGTGGTGCCAATCATGAGTCTAAAAGAGAAAAATGCTTAGAATTTGGTCAGCGAATACACAAGTGTAAAAAACAGAACCATTTTCAAAAGTTTTGTAAATCATGTAAACCTCACACAGTTATAGAGAAAGGTCACTTAAGAAAGCAAGTTGATCACACAGAGAGCTGCAATTGCTAGATGGTGTGTCAGTAATTGGTGAAAAGGTTGATGCAGTAAATTTGTTGGCAAAGAACAAAGTGTTTTGTACTGTCCAGATCAATGGTAAAACCACAGAGCTCTGAGTAGACACTGGTTCAAAGTCTAATACTATGTCAGCAGACACTTTTGCTAAGGTATGAGCTGGTGAGCAACTTAATGTGGCCAGTTGTGTGAAACTTGTTGCTTATGGAGGTGAAGAGATTCAAATTGAAGGCTCAGTAGTGCTTTCATGTTATTTGGCTAGGAACTGCTATAGCTTACTATTCTATGTAGTCCAAAGAGCTGTGTAGCAGTCATTGTTGGGTCTCAGAGACAGTCTCAGAATGAATTTGCTTTCCGTTATCAAAGAAGTTCATCATATAAGCACATATCCTAGTTCCAATTTTAGTGAAGCTATTTTCTCAGAGTATATTGATGTTTTCGATGACAAGTTGGGCAAACTTCCAGTTGTGTATTCTATGAAGTTAGACCCGGAGGTCAGTCCAGTGGCCAGACCGGCAAGAAAAGTTCCTACAGCGATGCAGGATAAGGTCAAAGCTCAGTTGGATAAAATGGTGCAGCGAGGCGTAATTTGTCCAGTTACTGAACCAATTGAATGGGTGTCATCCATGGTAGCAGGGTCAGATGAAATCAGAATATGTACTGACCCAAGAATTTTGAACAAAGCATTAAAGCGACCACATCATCTTATGCTTACAGTTGAGGAAGTCGCAGCCCTAATACCGAATGCCACCATTTTTTTTCTGTCTTGGATACAAAAGATTATTTTGGCAAATGATGCTTGATTGCAAATTTTCACTACTGACTACTTTCAGTACCCCATTTGGAAGATAAAGATTCCTCAGGATGCCATTTGGAATAAATTCTGCAAGTGAAATCTTTCAGCGTGCAATGGAACAAAATTTTCTGAGGTTATCCTTGTGCCATAATAGTAGATGATTTATTGGTTGGAGGCAATGGTGAAGCAGAACATGACAGAAATCTTAGAAGAGTTCTAGACAGAGCACATGAAGTGAACTTGAAGCTCAATCCTCCGAAGTGCAAATTCAGACTACCAGAAGTTACATATGTAGGTCATTTATTTACTAGCATTGGCTTGTAACCATCCCCATCCAACCAAGCAACCCTTCTTGAGATGCCAGCACCAGATAATGTTCAAGCTCTACAATGTTTTCCTGGAATGGTCAACTATCTAGGCAAGTTTATACCATACTTCGATGAGTTGACAGCGCTTTGGAGAGAGCTACTATGCAAAACTGTTATATGGCCTTGGTTGGAACAGCACAAGAGAGCATCTGAAGACCTTAAGCAGAAACTTGCAACCTCAACCACATTAAGATATTATCATGTCAATAAACTAGGCACTCTTTCCTGTGATGCTCCAAAATTTGGTCTTGGTGCAGTTATTCTTCTTGGCAGACCAGTAGCCTATGCATCTAAATATCTTACCCAAACTGAAATGCAATAGGATCAAATTGAGAAAGAACTTTTGCAATAGTATTTGCATGTTCAAAGTTTCATGATTTATGGTCGAGCTATTCAGATTAAAAATGACCACCAACCTCTAGTCACTACTGTAAAGAAGCCTATGCATTCAGCTCCAATGAGATTACAAAGAATGGAGCTCAAATTGCAAAAATACAACTTCAACATGGTCTATACAAAAGGCAAATGTCTTTATCTGGCTGATGCCTTATCCAGATTGCCCAGAAATACAATGGAACAGCTTCATGCAGAGAATTTTGACTTTGATGGCAATGAAGTGTGTAATTTTTCTACCACGAGACTTGATGAGCTGAGAGATCATACAAAGACTGATCCAATTTTGCAAAATCTCAACCACTACATTAATGATGGATGGCCGTCAAAGCAATCTAGTGTACCACCTGAAGTGCAAACTTATTTTCCTTACAGAGATGAGATGTTGATGGAAGATGGCAATATTTTCAAAGGCCCTAGAATTGTTGTTCCTGCTTCCTTACAATGTGAATATATACAGATTTTGCATCATGGTCACCCAGGTTCTGAATCTACCAAAAGAAGGATGAGAGGACTAGTATTTTGGCCATCCCTAGCAAATTACATTGATAAAGTACTTTCTTCTTGTTCAGTGTGTGAGAGTACTAAACTGCATTTGCAAAAAGAACCACTTCAGCTAAGTGAAGTTCCTGAACTACCTTCATCAAGAGTAGCCACTGATATACTCAAGTGGAACAACTTTACCTAGTGTTGGTAGACTCTTATTCAAATTGGTTTGAGATTGATTTACTACCTAATCTAATGTCCACTGCTGTTATCACCAAGTTGAAACATCATTTCTCAGTCCATGATAGTCCACACAAAGTTATTTCTGACAATGGTACTCAATTTAGCAGTGTTTTTAGAAATTTGCAAAAGGATGGGACTTTGTACATGTTACTAGTAGTCCAGAATACCCACAGTCAAATGGACTAGCTGAACGTGCAGTACAGCGTGCAAAACAATCACTAGAGAAGTCAAAGTGTGACAATACCAATGTCTTTTTGAATTTACTCAATCTCAGAAACATACCCCGTGACAATATACTTGGTTCACCTGCTCAGAGAATTCTATCTAGGCAAACCAGAGCAACATTGCCTATCAGTTCCAGTTTGAGGCCTAAAGCAACCAACAATAGAACAATCAGAGCTCAACTATAAAGAAAGCATTCTTTCCAGAAGTCCAGCTATGTTAAATAGAGCAGATTTCTTCATCCATTGAAAAAAGCGACAGTGAAGATACAAACGGTGAAAGGTTTCGATCGGATTGGTCAAGTAACAAGTATATGTGCCGAGTCAATATCCTACTTCATAGAATCTGAGGCTGTGGAGTACAGAAGAAATCGCAGACATCCTCCTGTATCAGAATCAATATCGCTGCATTGTTCCTGTGATACAGGCTCTAGATCTCAGAACAATCCGGACAATGTTCCTGTTGCAGAACGTGTCTTAACTTCTGCTTCCATTCCTGATGATGTTCCTGATGTCCCTAAAGTTGAACATTCAGCAGAGACAGTCCCAGTTGCTAGACCTAATTCTAATTTTTATGTATCATGATTCCAGACCTAGTGTGAAATACACAGCAACCCGGACATGACCCATTTCTCAAAGAGGGAGGATGTAGGAGTGTGTGTGTGTGTGTGTGTGTGTGTGTGTGTGTGTGTTGTACCTTTAAGAAGTGCTTCAAGGACAGCAAGTGCATATAAATAGCAAGAATGTGCTAGTTTCAGTGCCATTTTGAGAGTGCAGCCAGAGAGTGAGCATGTACGAGTATGATAGCTAGTTTGTTTATAAGTTTATCTAAGTTAAAGTTATTAAGCCTCAATCCTGATGTGTTTGTACATAATAAAGCTGCTTGAACAGAACCCACGAATGCTCGTCAGTTTTATCCTGACCAGACAATCAACAGGGATGAAATGGGTTTTATATGTATTTAGGAAGATAAACATGTAAAGTACTTTAATGTGATATATAAAGTATAATATAAAGTGAAAATATAATGAATGTGTAAAGAAATTAAGATGGAAAACTATTTGCACAATAACGTGACCCCTATTTTGATAGGTACTGTGACGATGTGAGGTAATGCCAGGTATGCCAGGAGAAGTAGGGCAGTGGGTGTGTAACATATACCAGCACAGCTAGCTGGAATTTTGTAAAGAATTATATGTCATTTATATATCAAACTGATTTGTACAGATGCTTGTATTGAAATGTATTTGTAAAGTTGCTTGTGTTAAAATGTATCAACAGTATGCCCTCCTGGGCAGAAAAGAAATGTGCATCCATTATGGTAACTGTTTAAATGTATATATTGTAACAGAGGATAATGGAAGAGAAGAGGTTAATCTCAATCCACCTGACTGAGAAATAGCAAGAAAATTTAATTACTGAGCCTAGGCCATAAAGATGTTATCTCACAGTTTTGAATGAAGCCAGAGATGCAGTGTCTTTAAGAAGCATGGTTTGTTATTCTCTGTAGGAGGAGTAGAAGTTTGTAATTGCTTTATGACTTACAGAAGCTGCACCAGATCTGAGCAATGCTGTTTTGTGTGCATTACTGACATGTAGGTGCTAAGTCCTGGCAGTTTCTAGCAATGGGGGTTGCATGAGAACCAAAAGTCATATGACCAGATGCATATGATGTCATTCTGTACAGAAATAATGCTTTAATATTAGGTGATACAAACGTCTCAGGGCAGTCTGTTTCTTGGAACCTGACATAGAAGGATTTGTCACCCACTTTATCTTGCCTTGCACTAGTAAGTGACCAGGGAATAGTTATTATTTACATTAGCAAGGAAAATATAGCAAGATTAGTTAACTACATTTTTTCTGTATGAGTCTATTCACCTGTGTTATTTTAATATTTCCTGTGGCTGAAACAGATATTTAGTATTTTCATGTTCTGTTCTTATTTATTATTAAATATGTTGAAACTTTTCATAGTGCCTGGTCCTTTATACAGAATATTTTAACCTTTAAGAGTA